>NC_044038.1:100276011-100435205 GCF_901765095.1 Microcaecilia unicolor
AATAGCTTTACTCAGCTTTCAGAACTAGAAAGCCATTAAATGACCCACACCCAAGAGACATTAATTACTTGTCCAGAGTGTAATAAAAGCTTCACTCAGCTTTCAGAGCTAAAAAGACATCATGTGTTCCACTCTGGAGAGAAACTATTTACATGTACAGAATGTAATAAATGTTTTTCTGGGTTTTCACATCTAAAAAGCCACCAAATGATCCACACACAAGAGAAATTATTTACATGGACAGAGGATAAGAGAAGCCTCAGCTTTCAGAACTAAAAAGACACCAACTGAGGCACAATGGACAGAAACCATGTACATGTTAGTGTGTAATAAAAGCTTCACTCAGGTTTCAGGCCAAAAATACACCAAAAGTTGCAGCAGTAGATTTGAGAGACAGAGATCATATATTTTTTGGTGTGTGTGTTGAGTGTATACTGCTTAAATCTAAGTGTCTGATAAAATACAAACCAAATCTATTTAATGTAGATTTGGTTTGTATTTTGTCAAACACTTAGATGTAAGCAGTATAGAAGTTTGAACAATAAAGAAATACATACAAGAAACAATGTTGCTCTAAGCTAAACCTAGTTATCTGGATAATCTCAAGCTGGAAGTGCAAGATGAGTGTCCTGACCTGTTGACTGACGACCAGGGGGATGGGGCACAGACTATAAACAGAATTCACCTATGAAAGCAGAAGGCCCGAGATGGAGTGCACCACTGGAAGGATTACATAGTAATGTGGAGGGGCATAATTGAACGTCGCCGGCCAAATAGATCGCCAGCGATCTATGTTGGCGGCAGCGCTACAACTGGCCGGAACCGTGTTATCAAAAAAGATGGCGGCCATCTTTTTTTTTCGATAATACGGTTTAGCCCGGCCAAATGCCAGAGTTTGCGGGGTTTGAGATGGCCGGGTTTGTTTTTCAGCGATAACGGGAAAAAATGCCGGCCATCTCCAACCCGGCGAAATCCAAGGCATTTGGTTGTGGGAAGAGCCAGCATTTGTAGCGCACTGGTCCCCCTGACATGCCAGGACACCAGCTGGGCAACCTAGGGGTCAGTGCGATGTACTTCAGAAAAACCTCCCACATGCATAGCTCCCTTACTTTGGGTGCTGAGCCCCCCCAACCCCCCCCCCCCCCCAGAACCCACTACCCACAAATGTACAACACTACCAAAGCTCTTAGGGGTGAAGGGGGCAACTACATGTGGGTACAGTGGGTTTTGGAGGGCTTCCATTACCAGCACAAGTGTTACAGGTAGGGGGGATGGGCCTGGGTCCGCCTGCCTTAAGTGCACTGCGGAACCCACTAAACGTGCTCCAGGGACCTGCATACACGCAGGCCTCTAGGACATATTGCTGCTGTATAACCTTGGCACACCAGGTGACACCTGAAGACTAATCTCTTTGAAAAAGTCCTTTATTTGAATAAGCACGTTTACTCACTGGCAAAGAGTCTCCCTGGTACTGAGATTAGCAGTAGGTCAGAGCTGTCAGAATGGTGTACTATGCCCTCTTTCAGCAACATTCAAGGTAATAACATTCTCTAACGTGGGTAACACATGAAAGGGATCTAAAACTGGCTTACAAAAATGGCCACTACCTCAGGGACTACCGGAAACAAAACAGGGCACACTCTGACCCAGTTAGCAAGGGGGAAAAGCACCATGGGAGTACAGCCCAGTACCCTACACCCACCACAATGCATTGCTGATGTGACTCTGCAGGGCACCTAACAGAAAAGGTGTCACACTCACCCGAGAGCCACATCGCAACCAGGGAAAGGCTGTCGGAGGATACAACACATTCTGCTGTCATGGAGGTGGGTACGGCATTTGAGGCTGGCAAACAGGCTGGCATAAAAGGTTTCTAGTTTTAATTTTTTAGTATGGGAGGGGGTTGGTGACCACTGGGGGAGTATGGGGAGGTCATCCCCCTATTCCTTCCAGTGGTCATCTGGTCATTTGGTGCACCATTTTGAGGCTTGGTCGTGAAAATAAAAGGACCAAGTAAACCCAGCGATATACTGCTTATCACCATTTTTTTTCCATTATTGTCGAAAGCCGGCCATCTTGTAGCCACGCCCATGCCCGCCTTCGCTTCGCCGCCGACACGCCCCTTTGAACTTTGGCTGGCGACGTGATGGGAAAGCGGCGATGTTGCCAAAAAAGCGGCTTTCGATTTTACCGATTTGGCCGCTTTTCCGAGATCGCCGGCCAGCTCCAGATTTATGTCGGAAAATGGCCGGCGATCACTTTCGAAAATGAGCTGGATAGTAACATAGTAGATGACGGCAGAAAAAGACCTGCACTGTCCATCCAGTCTGCCCAACAAGATAAACTCATATGTGTTACTTTTTGTGTATACCCTACTTTGATTTGTACCTGTTCTCTTCAGGGCACAGACCATATAAGTCTGCCCAGCACTATCCCGCCTCCCAACCACCAGCCCCGCCGCCCACCACCGGCTCTGGCACAGACCATATAAGTCTGCCTAGCACTATCCCCGCTTCCCAACCACCAGTCCCGCCTCCCACCACCGGCTCTGGCACAGACTGTATAAGTCTGCCCAGCACTATCCCCGCCTCCCATCCACCAGGCCCGCCTCCCACCACCGGCTCTGGTACAGACCGTATAAGTCTGCCCAGCACTATCCCCGCCTCCCAACCACCAGTCCCGCCTCCCACCACCAGCTCTGGCACAGACCGTATAAGTCTGCTCAGCACTATCCCCACCTCCCAACCACCAGCCCCGCCTCCCACCACTGGCTCTGCCACCCAATCTCGGCTAAGCTCCTGAGGATCCATTCCTTCTGAACAGGATTCCTTTATGTTTATCCCACGCATGTTTGAATTACGTTACCATTTTCATTTCCACCACCTCTCGCTGACCACCAGGAATAAGGTAAGTCTGAGGGTGGTCACGGCCACAGACGTGACAGTGAGAGAAAGAGGAAAGTGAGAAAGGTCTGAAAAGAGAGCCTGTGGCTGCCAAAAAGGAGTGAAATAATAAGGGGGCCTCTTTAGTAATAGGGAAAGTGATTTAGTCTAAGGTATTGAACGACAGGGTACAACTTAATTTTTTTATATACTCTAGATACAGAGCCCACAGTATTTTACTCTAAGGCTAAAATTTCCTTAAAGGTATCCTGGGCCTAAGAGAGTCAGGGTTTTTCCTCCATTTATTTTATTTAAGATCAGGTGCAGGGGCATAGGTACAGGTGGGCCTGGGTGGGCCCATGCCCACCCAATCTCAGCTCAGGCCCACCCAGTTTTAAGTGCCACTGCCGGTGAAAAGTGCACAGCATAGCAGCAGCTGAGCACCGCGGGCCACAGCCTTAGTTTCTGCTGGCACGGCCCGCTCAGCTGACCTCCCAGTCCCACCCACCTGCCTTCAGCAGTCGGCACTTGCAAGCAGCTCTTGATTTCTGGTCCTCCGGCTCCTCCTCCTCCTCGGCCTCGTTCTCACACTAAAAAGTAAGCACTAAGCATCATGAGTTCAGCTGCTGCACGCGCTGCAGCCACACAGCACTGCCTGCTCCTCCCCTGCCCCGGGCCCGTGCACATGGCACAATGACACCGTGCCAGGCCACACGCAGTGCTGCATGGGATGGTATGCATATTGCTGTTGTGTATATTCACTGCTGCTTTTTTAAAGGTGCTGTTATTGGAACTGGTGTTATGGTTTGCAATATAGGCTCTAAGAAGCCTCTTTGCAGGATTTAGTGTTACTTCACAAAGTACCTGGCAGTGACGGGATTTTGTTGCTATTATTGAGGTGCTACCAGAATTTGAATACATTGTTATATGTTATTGCTGTAATTATAATGCAGGATCCTGTCATGTGCATTGAGATGTTTGCTATTATAGTAGACTTATGTCTGGTCAAGTTTGATATGGCATAATGTAATCGGTTTCTTAAGTATGTAAGTGGTTTATATTGATGCAGGACAGCTGTTGGGCAGCATTCTAAGGCATTATTTTGTAGTATCCCAAGAAACACTACTCATACCTATATACATAGTGCCCACCCATATTAGCTCTGGGCCCACCCAAAAAGTCAGGTCTGGCTACGCCACTGGTCAGGTGAAGTTAAAGATCCTGAACCAGCATAAGAAGACATCTGTGTCGCACAATCACGCCACAGACTACGGGCCCCAACTTTCAAGAAAGACCAAAGTGCCAGCCAAGAGAGTTTCCAGATAAGTGCAATACTACAACACACAAATCATAAACCTAGAATTCTTCACGAATACAGAGAAACTCATTAGCAATACTTACTGGTTTATACTGAGTCATAAACGGAGAAACATGGGTACCTAAATGAAAATTGCACATAAAGAATCAATTCTTATGTGGAAAGTGGGTGAAAAATTAAGAAGTAATATAGAGTTAAATTCAAAAGAGTTTTAGGGGAATTTTAAAGTTATACTTATCTGATGTATGACACAGGTCAAGATTTTCTTGTGGATTTGCATTAATTGAAGTCGAAACTGTGAAAGTTAAATGTTAAGAAGAAAAGTTTTAGATTTTTACTGATCCAGTTTTTAATATAAAATTAATATATTCCTTACATTTTATTCATATATTTATTATATACCAACTCGTGAACAAACTACTAGACACCACCTTGGTCACTACAACCAATACAGACACCCCATCTGCAGAAAAACTTGCTAAATACTTCAATGAAAAAATTACAAACCTACGCAACACGCTACCTCAGGACAAGACCGATATCGAAAACTTCCTCAATGGTTTGGACCCGACCCTTGAAGAATACCCAGTGGACCAAACCTGGTCAAACTTCGCTCTCCTCACCATCGAAACAGTTACCCAGGCGATTAGCAGGTTCTCCAGCACTTACTGTAAACTGGATACCTGTCCCAACTACCTAATATAATCCGCCCCTGACCGCTTCATAGCAGCCCTCACATCCCACCTAAACTACATGCTTCAGCAAGGCCTCTTCCCTAAAGAAAATGGCAACATCCTACTCACCCCAATACCAAAAGATACCAAGAAAAAAATAAAGCAAAATCACTAACTACCGCCCAGTAGCATCTATCCCACTGGCAGTCAAACTGATGGAAAGCATGGTAACAAAACAACTTAACGATTATATAAACAAATTCTCAGTATTACATGAATCACAATCAGGATTTCGCCCCCTCCACAGCACTGAAACAGTACTAATTACCCTCCTAGCCAAATTCAAGCAGGAAATAGCAAAGGTAAAAGCATACTTCTCCTCCAATTCGACATGTCTAGTGCATTCAACATGGTAAACCATAATATACTACTAAGACTACTAGATTACTTTGGGATTGGTGGAAATATACTTAGTTAGATCAAGGGTTTCTTAACCACTAGAACATATCAAGTGAAATCAAACTCAAACATATCATCACCGTGGAAAGCAGACTGTGGAGTACCTCAAGGATCACCACTATCACTGATCCTCTTTAATCTAATGATGACCCCACTAGCCAAGTCCTTATCCAACCAAGGTCTTAACCCTTTCATCTATGAAGACGATGTCACAATGTACATTCCTTACAAACATGAACAGACAGAAATCACCAACGAAATCAAGCTCAGCTTGAACATCATGGACTCATGGGCAAATGCATTTCAACTAAAACTCAATAAAGAAAAAACACACTGTCTCATCCTCTCATCCCAACACAGCGCGGACAAGCCCACAAGTATAAACACCCCAGATTACACCCTCCCTATCTCAGACAGCCTGAAAATCCTTGGCGTTACAATGGACCATAACCTTACACTAGAGAGCCAAGTGAAATCCACAACAAAGAGAATGTTCTACTCAATGTGGAAACTCAAACGCGTGAAACCATTCTTCCCGAGGGAAACATTTCGCAGCCTGATACAATCAATGGTACTAAGCCACGTGGACTACTGCAATGGAATTTATGTGGGATGCAAAGAACAAACCTTAAAGAAACTTCAGACCGCTCAAAACACGGCAGCCAGGCTTATATTTGGAAAAACGCAATTTGAAAGCCCAAAACCCCCCCGTGAAAAACTGTACTGGCTCCCAATCAAAGAACGTATTGCTTTCAAAATCTGCACCCTGGTTCATAGAATTATCTTCGGTGAAGCCCCGGTATACATGACATACCTCATAGACCTACCAACCAGAAACTCATCCGAATCAACACAATCATATCTAAATCTCCACTACCCAAGCTGCAAAGGACCTAAATACAAATCAACTTACGCATCCAGTTTTTCCTACATAAGCACACAACTGTGGAACGCATTACCAAAAGCCTTGAAAACAACGTATGAACACCTAAACTTCCGGAAATCACTAAAAACCAACCTGTTTAAAAATGCATACCCTACCGATCCAACTTTAATGCTTGAACTCTGCAACACAACGAAACCAAAGCACGTAATGGACATAACACAACTCTTCCGCTCTACGATTCCCTAATGTGTCTGTTCCAGATGAACCTTATCTTACTACAACATCACTTTGTATTTGTTCATACCAGAGTGGGCGAACGCCTCTCCGGCACTATGTAAGCCACATTGAGCCTGCAAACAGATGGGAAAATGTGGGATACAAATGGAACAAATAAATAAATAAATAAATAAATAAATAAATTATATTTAACACATGCAATATTTATATTTATTTTCTGTATAAAGAAAATTTCTGTGAAATTAAAAAAAATATTTGATCATAACTTGGTAGGTTTTTTAAAAAGTTTTTTTAGAAGATATTTTTGTGTGATTTAAGAAAAGTAAAATTTACCCCATTCCTCTCCTAAACTTACCTCATTCCCTAACCCATTCTCCTTCCTTAATTTCCCTATAATTTTATGTGAGACCATCCTCCAGAAGAAAATCACACCTGAGGTAAAGGGCCTTGACTATAAAGAATAAGGTAAAGGTAAGGTGTGGTTGGATCCTGGGGGGCGAAGCTTACATAAGTGCCTCTCAAACATGTACATGCACCCATGCTGTGCACATGCAAAACATCAGTGTGAAAATATTCCCAAAGCAAAGTCCCAAAGTTGATAGAGGTGCCTTTCTGGACACTCTTCACAATCCATAGAATATGTTGAACGCAATTTGGACCATACATTTCTGCAAATGCTGATGTAACAGGTAAGGTATGTTTGTACAATGTAGTTACCTTATACAACATGGGAGGTGCAGAGATACTTGATGAATTCTCCTGTGTGGTGTGAGTTGCAGTTTTCACATTGCACGCCACTATGTCAGGATCAGTGGACCGTGGGAAGCAGCTATCAAAAGAGCAGCATGCAGGGAGAATGAGAGATTAAGTGCCTTGTGCTTTACTGATGAGGAAAACAACCTGACTCTACGCATGGTCCTTGCTAATTTTGAGGAACTGTTCAGGGCCCTGAGTGTGCATCTGTCCTCTGCATTGAAGGACTTAATTTGGGGCACAATAACCAGGGCAGTGAATAACTTAGGGGTGGCTCCACAGCCCAAATTAAGCACCGGTACCGGGACATAAAGATGAGTATTAAAAAAAAGGGGCCATGATCATGGCTCATGAATCCCATACTGGGGGAGGACCACCCTGTGATATCCAGCTCACCCAGCTGGAGGAGGAGCTGGTCCAAAGGCTGGGCCCAGCCTACTTTGAGGGCCTCCTTGAAGATCTGAATTCAGCCCATGAAGATGTAGGTATGTGGTAGCATTACCTTTGTTAAATGTTAGTGATGGCCATGTGTTCCACTTTGTTTGCAATGGAGCACTCAGCTGAGATACCAAGTTACCCAGTTCCAGGCTGGAGACTTTTGCCAGTCCTAGATGTCCGACCACCCCAACCTGGTGCATTACGGGACTTGCAGCACTGAAGCCAATGGGCAGGATCAAGCCCATTGATCCTACTAATCCTACACTGCTCTGAGATGTAATTTGAAACCCAGGACTCTCCCTAAATCTCCAGCCTGGAACTTGGTAACCTGGCATCCCTGAGAATCCCTGAGCACATGTGAACATGGTATCACATTTCCATAACCCCAGCTGTTTCATATTTGGACACTAAAGAGTATTCTGAAGTGGGAAGGGGACATGCCTATCTTAGGCATTCTGTGCTCTGAGACAGTGTTTCCCAGGTCAAGTCCTGGAGCGCCCCTGTGCAGTCAGGTTTTCACGATATCCCCAAAGAGATTTGCTTACAATGGATGCTCATCTCTTTCATGCATACTGATTGTGAATATCCTGAAAACCTGACTGCCAAGAGGTACTCCAGGGCTGGACTGGGAAAACACTCTAAGAGGAGGAGGCAGAGCCTTTTAACACCTGAATTAGAGCTATGGATAGTCACAGATAGCAGTGGCTGCATTGACTAAAATGGGAAAGGGGAGAGGAAGTGAGGTTACCATCTAAAATGGAGGCTTAAACAAGAGGCTCCCTTGGGGCTATGTGGTATCCAGCGATTCCCCAGGCACTGACAGGCTATTAGGTGTGGATTGAAGGTGTGAGATTGTGCAGCTGAGGATAAATGAGCTGTGAAGAAGGGACAGAGAGCAGAGAAAGCAGCAGATGAAAGTTCCTTCTCTCCTACCTGGTGGGGGTTGGACAGGCTCTGCTTGAGGAGAAGGCGGGAAGCAGCGTGAGCTAACACTGAACCAGGACATCCTTGTTACGAGGGATTCCTGGGCTGCTGAGAGACAGGGGGCTCCTGTGAAGATTTCAGCACATTTGGAGAAGATCGTGGGCAGGGGCGTATCTGGACTCCGGCGGTAGGGGGGGCCAGAGCCAGAGGGAGGGGGCACATTTTAGCCCCCCCCCCCCGCCGCCGAGCCCCCACCGCCGAGCCCCCACCGCCACCAATGACTCCACCCCCCTCCCGCCGCCAACCCTCCCCCGCTGCCGTTCTTACTTTTGCTGGCGGGGGACCCCAACCCCCGCCAGCAGAGGTCTGCTTCCACCTGCCGCAAAAACTTCTTCTTCAGCCGGCGGGGGACCCCAAACCCCCGCCAGCCGCCCCGCGGTGTTTAAAATTCATCTTCGGCCTCCGTGGCCGTGCTGCTGTGATAGGCGCTGTTGAAATCCACTTCGGAGTCTGACGTCGTTGTACGTTGTACGTGCTGCGACGTTAGACTCCGAAGTGGATTTCAACAGCGCCTATCACAGCAGCACGGCCACGGAGGCCGAAGATGAATTTTAAACACCGCGGGGCGGCTGGCGGGGGTTTGGGGTCCCCCGCCGGCTGAAGAAGAAGTTTTTACGGCAGCGGCAGGTGGAAGCAGACCTCGGCTGGCGGGGGTTGGGGTCCCCCGCCAGCAAAAGTAAGAACGGCAGCGGGGGAGGGTTGATGGCGGTAGGGGGGTCCAGGGCAAAATCTGCGGGGGCCCAGGCCCCTGAGGCCCCACGCAGATACGCCCCTGTCGTGGAGGACACAGAGAGCTGCAGCTGCCTGTCGGGAGCCCAGTACAGTATTTGCCCAGGAGTCTCTTATGTGAAGGGCTGCATTCCTCGCTATCTCAGGAACCCTGTGATCTGTGAGTTTCATACATTGTGTCTCCCTTCTTTGCTATGAAGTGACTGTGTGGAGGAGGATTGACTGACAAGGTCTTTTGCACCGGGCAGTAACAGGCAGACTTGGAGAATAAAAGTAGTTTATGTACTGGGATTGAGCTCACGCTGTGATAATTAACTGCTAGCCTGCAGCATGTGATACATCTTTAAGGAAGAAAGTGAGTTGCCGGAGTGGTGACATGTGACATTGGAAGCTAACTCCTGACCCGGTATCTGCAGGATAATTTTGTTTGGATTAAAAAACGGATTGCTGGGAGGAAATGACGTCACAATCCAAGGTGGCGGACTGAACGAGGAGCTCCGCCGGGGCTGATAGTTGTTGGCACTACAAACTTGCTCATACAGAGAGTACGCCTCCAGGCTATGCCACCAAAAAAAACCCTTGAGCGATTCCGATATACACCGGAGCGTCGCGAAAAAGTGAACGAAGGGAGAGTGGGGCCGGAGCTGCGAGGATCCAAGATGGCGACTGCACACACCCCACAGGAACACACGGTACGGAGCGAGGAACCCGCAGAGGCTGCAAGTATGTTGCAATCGGACGTAGCAGGGCTGCTTCAAGACTTAAAATCTGACTTCGCGGGGATCCGATTAGATGTTCAAAACGCCCTCAAAGACATCAGAGCGGAGATGCATGAATTGGGGTCCCGAGTGGGCGAAGTAGAAGGGGGGATGGTGACCCTTCAATCGGAGGTGGACTGTATGCGGAGGAAGGCAACTGAGGAACAGGAGGAGTTGGGCCGGCTCAGGGAGCAAATTGAAGACCTAGAGAATAGGTCTCGGCGGAACAATTTAAGATTTAAAGGTATCCCTGAGCTAGATATTTTTTCCAACTGTGAGGCTGTTATAAAAGAAATATGCCAGCATATTTTGGCCTCAGGGTCGGACACCCACCCCCCGGAGATACGCATTCAACGTGCGCATCGAGCACAGGGACCCCGCAGAGATTCAAACCCGAGGGATATGGTTGTCTGCTTTCTTGACTTCCCCATAAAAGAACTAATCCTGAAACAGGCCCGGTTGAGCAAAGAAATTACCTGGAAGAATTACAAAATAGGGGTCTTTCAGGATTTGGCACGCACAACGCTGATGAAGCGTGGATCATTTAGAGAAGTTACTGGATTTATGTGTACTAAGGGGATCAGATACAGATGGTTGTTCCCCTTTGCAGTTTGGATTACAGTAGACGGGAAATCCCGCAAGATTACAATGCCGGAGGAAGCGTGGTCGGCGTTGCGGGTCATGGGATGTCAAGATGTACCGGTGCAGAATCAGGAATCGTGAACTCAAGCGGCTCCTAGCAGAGATTCAGCATGGCAAGTGGTGGTGGAGCGAGGAAAGAAGAGGGACAAGCAGGCTTCCTGAAGTGGGGGCTGCTGAGACATTACGGACACATGGGTTGTTACCGCTTTGCTACACTGGACAATAGAGCAAACCTGGACTCGAATGAACAGCTGGTTAGCATGCTTGATGTGGAGTTTGGGGCAAGTCACTTGGTTGCTTTGAGAGTAATTGCTTTAACAAGTGGAACTGTGCTACCCAAATTGGAGTGCGTCACGAGCGGCTGTTATACCTAATAGTGGTGTTGACTTCAAGCTGAACTGCTGAGGCTGGAGAGGAAGAAAGTGGAAGATCTGGTTTGCCAGAACGATGGGATGTTTCTGGGAGAGGAAGACATCCGGACTGTATGAGTGGCTCAGAAAGCACACATAGGACTTGTGCTGACGCAGTTTGATGTTAGACAAGAGAGTTTTTGGGGGGAGGAAATAGAGGGTTAGAGTTGGGTAAGGAACAGACACGGGTAGGGGGGGGGGGATAGCCTGTGTTTAAGGGTTATAAGAGGAGTGGGGAGGGGGGTTTGTCTGATATATATGATCAAAGCCTCTGGAAACGTACATTACTTTTCCTACTATGGCTGATCTTCTGGACCAGAGATCGGCAAAGGGAGGGGGGGAGGAGAGGGGGGTTGGGAGAGGGGAGGAGGGAAAGGGAAAAGGGGAGGGGTGAAGATGAGGGAAGGCGGGGGGAGGCGGGAGGGATCTGGGGAAACACTAACAGTAGGGTCCTGGATTGTGAATGGGCTTCACCATCAGGGGAAGCGGGGCCGAGTGTTTAAGGAATTGAATAGGTTAAAATGAGATGTGACGATGATGCAAGAGACACATCTGAGACCGAGAGACACGTATTTATTGCGGCGCCGGCGCTTTAGAGAAGTACTGGTACATCAGGGACGGGAGGCCAGAAAGGTTGGGGGAGTAGCTATAATGGTGCGGCACACCTGTGGGCTAAGCATACAAGAAGAATTTCGGGACTCGAGTGGCCGATATTTGGGGATTAGGGGACTTCTACAAGGTAAGGAGATCACATTTATTAATATTTATGCACCTAATGAAGGTCAGAAGCAATTCTTTGATTCTCTGAAGGAGGAAATCCAAGGTTTTATTAAAGGCCAAGTGATCATAGGGGGGATTTCAATATTGCCCCAGACGCGGATTTGGATCATTCCATGGGAAGGAGGGGGGTTGGAAGCGCCGGTCGTAAGGCGTTGTTGAACTTTTTGAAGGAATGTGAGGTAGTGGATTGCTTGAGATTATTACATGGAACATAGAGAAATTACACCCATTATTCACATGCAGCACAGTCTTATGCGAGGTTAGACAGTTTGTGGGTACACCGCAACAGTTGGCATATGATAGAAGCAGCAGAAATAGAGACTTGTCAGGTCTCTGATCACGCTCCTATATGGATTAGGTTTAAGGGCCTGGGGGGTAGGCAGAGGGGGGGCCTATGGAGGCTCAACGAGACTCTATTGGGAGATGAAACAGTGAGGGAGGACATCAGGAGGGCGATACAGAAATTTTATCAACTTAATGATAATGGTGAGGTTAATGATGGATCCTTATGGGACGCTATGAAAGCAATGGTTAGAGGAGTTTTTATTAAATGGGGTGCACGGAGAACAAGAGAAAGAGGTCAGAAACCCTTGGAGTTACGAGCTCACTTAGTGCAACTGGAAAAACAACATAAGAGGCAACCCACAAAAAAGTTGGGGGAGGAGCTTACAGCAGTAAGGGGAGCATTGACACAATTGCAAATGATAGAGATTGAATATATGCAAACCAAGCTGAAACAGCAGACCTTTGAGTTTGCTAATAAATCAAGCGCTTTTCTGGCATGTCAGTTACGGGCGAGGCGAGTGAAGACACTTATTCAAAGGCTGAGAGATGGTAAGGGGGGGTTGGCATTATGCAGATGTGGATATATCTAGAAGCTTTGGGACATACTATGAAGAATTGTATAAGAAGGGGGAGGATATGAGTAGGGGGAAATAGGACAATTTTTAGATCAGCTACAGCTCCCGTGTCTTAGTGAAGCTGAGCGAGTACGATTGGGAGAACCAATAAGATGGGGGGAAGTATATGGGGTAATTAAGAACCTCCCGAATGGGAAGGCCCCGGGATTGGATGGTTACACCGCTTGGTTTTTTTTTAAGTGCTATGCGGAGGAATTGGGGCCCTAGCTTTTCAGGCTAGGGAATGGAGTATTGGAGGGAAGGGGGGATCTCGAATTCAATGATGGAAGCAGGGATCTCTTTGTTGCTTAAGCCAGGAAAGGATCCCACTGTATGTGGCTCCTATAGACCCATTTCACTTTTAAATGTTGACGTAAAGATACTGGCCAAGGTGTGGGCCAACAGGTTGGGACGGGTCCTACCAAAGTTGATAGGGGATGACCAGTCGGGGTTTATCCCGGGTCGACAGGTGGGTGACAACATTCGCCGTACCCTCCACTTGCAATGGGAGGCACAGAAGAGACTCCCAGGGGCAATACTGTTAACACTAGACACCGAAAAAGCGTTTGACAGGGTTGAGTGGGTGTTTCTGAAAGAGGTTATGCAGCGTATGGGTCTTGGGGATAATTTCTGCAGGTGGATAGCAGCCTTGTATGTGGTGCCGAAGTATTAAGTATTTTACAGTTTAAGTATTATACAGATCAATGGCCAGTATACCTCCTTTTTTGCTATTGAACGTGGAACCAGGCAGGACTGCCCCCTGTCGCCCCCATTGTTTGCTATATATATAGAGCCCTTGGCAGAGAGGTTAAGTGGCCATCCGGAGTTTCGGGGTTTCACAGTAGGGAAGAGGGAACATCGCATGGCACTGTATGCGGATGATCTGTTGCTTTATGTGACAGATCCAGAGAAAACGTTGGAGGTGGTGGTGGATGTCCTGGGGGAATTTGAACAGTATGCGGGGTTGCGGATTAATATGGAGAAATGCGAAATATTAGGCATTTCGGTCTCCCAGGAAGAAGAAAACTGTTTGAAGCAGAGGTTTGCTTTTAAGTGGGCCGGAAGTCATATTAGGTATCTGGGGGTTTGTATTCCTAGAGATCTGAGTAGAGTCTATGGACTTAATTATGGCAAAATAGTGGAGTGCATTAGAATTGAATTATCACGGTGGAAAGGGTTATGGCTGTCGTGGTGGGGGAGGATGGCGGTAATAAGGATGAACGTCTTGCCTAGGCTGTTGTTTCTGTTTCAGTGTTTGCCGGTGGCGGTCCCCAAGCGGGAGATGCAGCAATTACAACGCCAGATATTACAATTTGTATGGGACGGAAAACATCCCCGGTTAGCGGGAAGGGTGATATGGGGAGAGATTGAAAGAGGGGGTAGAGCAATGCCTCGGCTTGAGTGGTATTATCAGGCTGCTCAGGTCAAGATGGTGCTAGAGTGGGAAGGGAGCAGGCTTAAACCAACAGGTCAAGTGGAACAATCGTACTTCCCACATAGGGGTTTAAAATCGTTACTATGGACCACTGAGGATTGGGGGGGGGGGGTGTTGGTGGGCGTGGATATCTTAGGCACATTTTGACTGTATAGGAGGAGTTTCGGAGGAAGTGGGGACAGGGAGATGGGGTCTCCACTAGGGCGGGGATAAGATGGGAGCGGAAGTTCGGGGCTGGGAAGGATAATCGGGTTTTGTGCGATGGGATCACTTGGGCCTTTCGAGTTTTCGAGATGTGCTCCAAGGGGCCCAGATTAAGAGCTTTGAGGAATTTAGGTTACAATATGGACTCCCTGAAGGAGATCGTTTTTCTTACTTACAGATTAAGTATTTTATGGGAGTGATGGGATGGAGGGGGGGCAGCCCTCAGGATAAGGAGAGCTTGGAGAATTTATGGGGTATATTACGGAGGGTGCCTAAATTTATGAGAGGCAGTGACCCTGCCCCCTTTCGCTTCAAGGGAGCATGGGAATCAGACTTAAATTGCTGCTTCAATGATCAGGAATGGGAGAGGATATGTGGGGAGGTTCAAAAGGCCTCCACGTGCGCTCTAGTGCAAGAGAATGCATACAAGGTGCTATCGAGGTGGTATTACACTCCTGAGAGAATTAGGGGTATGTACTCTAATGCTTCTGACCGGTGCTGGAGATGTGGTAAAGACAAGGGCTCATTTCTGCACATTTGGTGGTCCTGCCTCTGGTTGATACCGTTTTGGGAGGCAGTGATGAAAGCATTGGTAAGAATGTTTGGAGATTCCATGGTGTGCAGTCCACAGGTGTGCTTGCTGGGGATGTATAATGACAGTGATTCATGGGAACGGAGCAAAATGTTACGTTGGGGTCTGGCGGCAGCAAAATGCCTGATAGCTCGGAAATGGCGAGTTACTGGCCCTCCTTCCTTGGGGGATTGGAAAGCAAAATTAGAACAACTCATAGCTATGGAATGCTTACCGTAGAGATGGGGAGCTACGGCGCAAGAGAGGATGGTCTCAACTGCAAGAATGGGTGGGGACAATCAAACTTTGATAGGAACGGGTGATAGTTGGGGAGGGGGGAGGAAGGAAGGGAGGGAGGGGGGTGGTAGGGAAGGGAGGAATGGAAGAGGAGGGCTAGAGGGGGAAGTGAGGCAATTATATGCTTGAACAAATTTAAGGGGGTAGGACAGAGCTGAGGGTGTAGACCCTTGTTTATAGTGATTGGGAGTTGATAGTTCAGTTTTCACCATAAGGGTGACTGGGTTGTTGTTTTGTTCTTTTCTGTTATATTATATGGATGTCCAATATTTTAGGTCAACTTGGCATTATCTGTACTGTCTTGAATGTTGCAAGTTGCTTCATTAATAAAAATATTTAAAGTGAAAAAAAAAAGGGAAAGGTCTTTGTTCAAAGTGTGTGTGCACCATGTGCCCTTGGGGATATGATGCCATGTCCTATATTTAAATCTCCTTGTTTTAAACCCCATAACATACACTTTTGATGTTCAAGGTACACATTTCATACCCTGGTTCAATGATCCAGGCCAGTCTGTCTTCTTTCCCAGATAAGCACTACAGAGAGATGCCAAGTTAGCTAGTTCCAGGCTGGCCATTTGGGGCCACTTCTTAGTTTCTAACCACCCTATTCTTGTGCATTATGGATCTTGCAGCACTGATTGGGTCCTGTCCTCATTTGGAACTTACATTCTAAAGCAGTGTGGGATTTGTAATGGCTGATCCTGGCCTTTGAAATCAGTGCAGCAAGTTCTATAATGCTCCAGGATGAGGTAGTTAGAAATTACAGAATGGTCCAACCTCTCCAGCCTGGGATTGGTGAACAGGACATCTCTGCATGAGGATGGAAATCCCATAAAACACCCCTGAGCCAGACAGAATTCAATACACACCTATGTCTAAACACCTGGGAGTTGTGTAGACACATATTCTCTTTGCTGAACAGCTGCCCACAGGCTTTTGGGATTCATGTGATTCTCATTATGGCATGAGCACTGGAGAAAGAACAGTATCAATTAAAGACATTGGAAGACACATAAAACAAAATTAGAGTGTATTGGGCCAAATAGGTAAGGCCATCACAAACCTCATAACAGAGGAGAGGGCTGCACACCTGAGAACAGTCAGAGGCTGCGCAATTCCTCTACCCTCCTTCTTAATCCAAAATAAAAATAGCTACTATGTACATGCACTTCTGTGGGATAAGGTGAATTAGGTGACTTGGCCTGAGTGATAGGAGGGCTACAGAGGGAATTGAACCCAGTATTCCTAGCAAAGTCAGATGCACTAATCACTAGATTACTCTTCTGGTTATTAGCTAGGTTTATAAGGAGTATTCCATAGGGAACCTAAAGGAAATTGTAATGGGTATTGTTGTATGCTGTAAGTAAATAGATAGATAGAAACTCTGAATATTGCGTAGGCCCCAGCTGCAGCTGTGATACAAATCCTGCAGGCTATGCAGACAAGCCAGGATATACAACAGGGGGGTTGCTTGTCTACTTTCCCTATTCTAGTTCATTACGTTCTTTTCACATGTCCTTTGTAATACAGCTGCAGCTGTGATACAAATCCTGCAGGCTATGCAGACAAGCCAGGATATACAACAGGGGGGTTGTCCTTGTCTACCTTCCCTATTCTAGTTCATTACGTTCTTTTCACATGTCCTTTGTAATGCCTTTCATAATGTAAGTAGTTATGATCATCACAATTTATAATACTGTTCCTACATTTCCTTGTTTTTACTGTATTCTTTACCATGTAAGATGCTTTCTTTTACTATGTAAGCCGCACTGGACCTGCTGTATGTGGGAAAGAGCAGGGTACAAATGTAATAAATAAATAAATAAAAACCAACTGCAGGGAATCCAGGAGGCCATTTCAACTGGCTTGGGAGCTCTGAATGAAACACTGCAGCAGGGAATCCAGGCTATATTGGCAAAGGGAGAGAGACCTGCAGCAGCGGCACCACCCCCACCCCACCCCCTGCACCTCCACAATGCCGACCCTGTGGATGGCCCAGAAAGATCACAAAATTAGATCCTTAAGGGGTCTGTAGGCACTATTTTAACTTATGTTTCTTTCCTGTTGTGTTGAAGTTATTGGGGTTTTTTTTGTTTTGATGGTGAAGTTAACCTATTTTTGTTACATTTATTTTTTACCACAATAAATATGTATATATGAGCACATATACAGTGCAATGTGTCCTTCTTGTTGCAATACAATTAGAGTACAATGTTGAGATGACATACCCTGGTGTGTTGCCACTTTAGCTGAGGTCAAGAGAAACCTGGACAACTATGCTGACTAGTCAGATGTTTATTATTGTATACACACTGTCAGTGTTTCGCAGACCTGGTCCTGGAGACACCCCCCAGCCTGTCAGATTTTTAGGATATCCACAATGAATATTCATGAGAGTGATATGCGTGCAGTGGAGGCAGTGCATGCAAATCTCTTTCAAGAGTAATGATTATGGATATCCTGAAAATCTGACTGGCTGGGGTGCCTTCAGGATCAGGTTTGGGAGCCGGGAACCACTGCACTGTAAATCTTCCATGGCCCAAGGTGAAACTCATAGAGGCCCAATCTGTGCTGCAGCTTTCAGGATGTAGACAGATTTATAGATGTAAAATTGAGAGTGAGGCTAGAATGAATTCAGGGTCACATCTGCACAGAAGGTCCAGGGGCAGTAGATCTGATACTTGGTGCAATTCACAAAGGTGCCTTTCTATCTACTACTACTACTACTACTATTTAGCATTTCTATAGCGCTACAAGGCGTACGCAGCGCTGCACAAACATAGAAGAAAGACAGTCCCTGCTCAAAGAGCTTACAATCTAATAGACAAAATAATAAATAAAGTAAGCAAATCAAATCAATTAATGTGAACGAGAAGGAAGAGAGGAGGGTAGGTGGAGGCGAGTGGTTACAAGTGGTTACGAGTCAAAAGCAATGTTAAAGAGGTGGGCTTTCAGTCTAGATTTAAAGGTGGCCAAGGATGGGGCAAGACGTAGGGGCTCAGGAAGTTTATTCCAGGCGTAGGGTGCAGCGAGACAGAAGGCGCGAAGTCTGGAGTTGGCAGTAGTGGAGAAGGGAACAGATAAGAAGGATTTATCCATGGAGCGGAGTACATGGGAAGGGGTGTAGGGAAGGACGAGTGTGGAGAGATACTGGGGAGCAGCAGAGTGAGTACATTTATAGGTTAGTAGAAGAAGTTTGAACAGGATGCGAAAACAGATAGGGAGCCAGTGAAGGGTCTTGAGGAGAGGGGTAGTATGAGTAAAGCGACCCTGGCGGAAGATGAGACGGGCAGCAGAGTTTTGAACCGACTGGAGAGGGGAGAGGTGACTAAGTGGGAGGCCAGCAAGAAGCAGATTGCAGTAGTCTAAACGAGAGGTGACAAGGGTGTGGATGAGGGTTTTGGTAGAGTGCTCGGAAAGAAAGGGGCGGATTTACGGATGTTGTAAAGAAAGAAACGACAGGTCTTGGCAATCTGCTGGATATGAGCAGAGAAGGAGAGAGAAGAGTCAAAGATGACCCCAAGGTTTCGAGCTGAGGAGACAGGGAGAATGAGAGAGCCATCAACAGAAATAGAAAACGGGGGGAGCGGGGAGGTGGGTTTGGGGGGGGAAATGAGAAGCTCGGTTTTGGTCATATTTAATTTCAGGTGGCGTTGAGACATCCAGACAGCAATGTCAGACAAGCACGCTGAAACTTTGGTTTGGATGCAAGGTGAGATATCAGGGGTAGAAAGGTAGATTTGGGAGTCATCAGCATAGAGATGGTAGGAAAAGCCATGAGATGAGATTAATGAACCAAGGGAAGAAGTGTAGATAGAAAAGAGGAGGGGACCAAGAACAGAACCCTGAGGTACGCCGACAGGCAGAGGGATAGAAGTAGAAGAGGATCCACCAGAGTGAACACTAAAGGTGCGGAGGGAGAGGTAGGAAGAGAACCAGGAAAGGACAGAGCCCTGGAATCCAAGTGAGGACAGGGTATCGAGAAGTATGCTGTGATCAACAGTGTCAAAAGCAGCGGAAAGATCAAGAAGAATGAGGATGGAATATTGGCCTCTGGATTTAGCCAGTAATAGGTCATTGGAGACTTTAGTAAGCGCAGTTTTGGTTGAGTGGAGAGGGCGAAAACCAGATTGTAGTGGGTCAAGAATAGCATGTGAGGAGAGAAAATCAAGGCAGCGGCGGTGAACAGCACGCCTCAAGTAATTTGTAGAGAAAAGGAAGGAGGGAGATGGGTCGGTAATTAGAGGGACAAGTAGGGTCAAGTGAAGGCTTCTTAAGGAGAGGTGTGACCACAGCATGTTTAAAGGCAGCAGGGACAGTCGCAGTGGAAAGTGAGAGGTTGAGAATGTGACAGATAAAAGGAATAAGAGCAGGAGAGATGGCATTAAGAAGGTGGGTGGGAATGGGATCAGAGGAACAGGTGGTACATTTTGAGGAAGAAAGGAGAAGTGTAGTTTCCTCAATAGTAACTTCAGGAAAGGAGGAAAGGGAATGAGGGGAAGGAGAGAGAGGGGAACGGACTAGTGGAGGGAGAGGTGGTGAGGTAGAGAAAGCAAGGTTTATCTTTTGAACCTTGTTGTGCAAGAATTCAGCAAGGGTCTGAGGAGATAATGAAGGGGGAGTTGGGGGAGGGGGCACCTTGAGGAGAGAGTTCAATGTGGTGAAGAGAAGTTGAGGATTAGAGCCAAGAGAGTTGGTCAGTTGGATATAATAATCCTGTTCGGCACGTAAAAGAGCAGATTGGAAGGAGGTCAGCATGAACTTAAAGTGTAAGAAATCAGCAAGGGCCCGAGATTTCCGCCAGAGGCGTTTGGCGGAGCAGGTACAGGAACGTAGGTAGCGGATATTAGAAGTCAGCCAAGGTTGGGGTTTTGTACGCCTTACAGGCGGGTCATCAAAGGTGCAAGAGTGTCTAAGGCAGAGGATAGAGTATTGTTGTAAGAAGAAACAGCCTCGTTGACAGATGTGGATGGTGCCACAGTAGAGAGGAGGTTTGAAACATGGGAGGATAGAGATGAAGGGTCAATATCGTGAAGATTCCTAGATAAATTAGATAAGATAGGACGGGACTGGGAGGGAGGAGATTTAAGTGTGAAAGTTATAAGATGGTGATCAGAGGAGGGAAGATCAGAGGCAAGGAAACTAGAGGGTGAACAGTTGGAGGAGAAGATGAGATCAAGACAGTGACCATTTTGATGAGTGGGGGAGGTGGAGCATAGTTGGAGATTAAAGGAGGACGTTAATGCGATTAACTTGGAAATATAAGAGTTGGAAGGATCATTAGCAGGAATATTAAAGTCACCAAGGATGAGAGAGGGGGAGGAAGGATCATGGAAGAAGGCAAGCCAGGCGTCAAAGTCACTGAGAAAGGATGAAAGGGACCTATCAGGGGGATGATAAATGATCGCTATTCGAAGAGGCAGAGGAGAGAAAAGGCGGATAGAGTGGACTTCAAAGGAGGAAAAACAGTGAGATTGAGGTGGAAGAAGGGGTTGAAATCTGGAGGAGGGAGACAGAAGTAGTCCAACACCGCCCCCACGGCCAGCAGGGCGAGGAGTATGTGAAAATAGATAACCGCCATGGCACAGGGCTGCGACTGAAGCAGAGTCATCAGGGCAGAGCCAGGTTTCTGTTATGGCGAGTAGATGGAGTTGACGCATCTAACTTCCAATGCAAGCATGTTGGAGCACAATAGAATGACTCATTCCTCACAAATATGAATAATATGATGACAATCCATATACCTACTACCTTGATGATTCTAGGTGTGAGACCATGATTCTGCAGGCTGTGTGTGGTGACATCTCTTTACATACCTCACAGAAGGTAAAGAACACAATGTAGAGCAGAGAACAGCACCTAGAACCTTGAGAAATGGGACACATGCTTTGATTCCACTATGTAGATATGCTAACCCTACATGGTGTATGAAAGCCTATGTCTCATTTTTCAAGGCTCTTGGTGCTTTTTGGGGTCTGGACATCTCTTTGCAACTACAACAAGTATGTTCAACATTAGTGGCAAACTGAAAAAGCCAAACCAACCCTATGAAGGCCAAATCTCTGAACTAACCTCAGAGCCTGACCTCCAAATCTATCCTTAGACTACCCCCAAAACATGATCCATGATGTCTCAGCTAACAGTGAGACTATCTCTGATATGTACATAGTAGTTTTTAGGGAGCCTGTGGCAATGCAGTCTGCAGGACATTTCTATATAGTACAGATCACACCAGACCATAGTCCTAGAGCCATTTAAGAGATTCTCACAAAATTACAATACTGTCATACCTAGTTATAGCAGAGAACTATCATGCCCAGCCCATGCAATACTACTGAGCTGTCTGGCTGAAAAGGAAGCATGGTCTGCAAACACCTACATTTTGCTATAGCAGCACTCCACATCAACTATCTGCAATGCAGGGTAACAAGATGTCCATATGGATGCAAAATGGGGCTACAGAGGTTGCACTGAAGTCAAACAGGCAGCATGGGAGGGAGAGGTGGATTTGACCCCACTGCTGCAGGATGGCATGGGCACTGCTATAACTGTCCTTTTTAATGTTGTCAAGCAGGTTGCCCTGCTGTTTGTTGAGTAACATACAGCCTATTCTGCAGTGACAAAAAGGTTTAGACCTTGAAGAAGTGGTGTAGTGTGAAAGTCAAGGAACATCACACCACAAGGAGGGAATCTGCAGTGTTGCACCTTTTCCACTAGTAACCTTTGAAAGGGACCTTTGTTTATAAGATAGGGCAGAAAACAATTGCAAGCCTTGCCCTGTTTCAAGAGAATATAAGAATAATACAGGTGCAGTAGGACATTACCACTGATTCCTCAAACACTGCCTACATAGCATTCCTTAAATATGAGATATCTTGCACAGAGCCTGCAGAGTAAGCTAGATCCTGACCTGAGAACAGCATTTCTGCTCAGCTAAGGAAAACCTCATCTCCAACAATACAATAGCCAGAATCTGGCCCAGATACCAGCAAACAAAATAGCAAAGGAAATCCACTGTATAGCAGGAGATAAGTAATGGAGAGATATAGATGAGGTCAGACTCTTTACAGATAGAAAAGAGGGGTGGGAGAGGTGAGCCATATACAAACACTGGGCTTACCAATCTCACACCCTACTCATATGATACAGCTCTGGCTATCACATGCTGTGCATCTGATCTATGGCTTAGAGAGCCACCTTTTGAAGTGGAGGAGTAGTGTGTGTGTGTGTGCATGTGCGCTCGAGGGGTGAGGTGATGATGTGGGCAGACCAGACCAGGTCAGTACAGAAAACATGTCATACCCCAGCTGCTCAGGTTTTCAGGATATACACAGTCAACATTCATGAGAGAGATTTGCATGAAGTAGATGAAGTGGCTGCAAATCTCTCACATGAGCATGGGTGTAGTTTGGGGGGGCGAGGGGGGGCAGTGCCCCCCCCAAACGAGCCGCTCCTACCTGGCAGCCTGGAGGAACCGCAAACTTACATGCTCTTCCCTTTCCTTCTCTGCCTCTCGCTCACTCACTCCCTCCTCCTCCCTGGCAAAGCATAATGCAAACGTGCGCGGGGCCGTACTCGTGCTGCGTGCGCCGCTGACGGCCTCCCTCCTTCTCCCTCACTCGCCTCATAATATAAGTTCCTTCCTGTTTCCGGAGAAAGGAGGGAAGCCGGCAGTGGCACGCACAGGAGCACAGCCCCGCGCACGTTTGCATTATGCTTTGCGGGGGAGGGGGAGGGAGTGAGTGAGGGAGAGGCAGGGAAGGAAACGGAAGAGCATGTAAGTTTGCAGTTCCTCCTGGCTGCCATAGCAGCAGCCAGGAGGAGTAGCTAGTAGTTTGGCACAATGGCGCCTATGTCCCTAACCTTGCTGAGGAGGGGGGGGAGAGAGAGTGAGTGAGAGGACAGGTGAGGCAAGGAAGGGGAGTGAGGGAGGACATCGATGGAGGGGTGAGGCAGAGATGTTCGATGGAGGGATGAAGGGGAGACGTTGGATGGACAGGAATGAGAGAGATGGAAAATCCTGCAAAGGGGAGAGAGAGAGGGGGAGATGCTGAATGGAAGGAGGAAGCGAACACGATGGAAAGAAATGAGAGAGAGAGAGAGATGGGAGATGCTGTGAAGGGGGAGAGATAGGGGGAGATGCTAGATAGAAGGGGGAAGGGGATGGAAAGAAACAGGATGGGCGGGGGAGAGAGGAGAATTGCTGGACATGGATGGATGGAGGGGAAAGGGGAGAGAGGAAATTTGCTGGATATGGATGGATGGAGCAGAGGGCAGGGGAGAATGAAGAGTTGCTGGACGTGGATGGATGGAGGGGAGGGCAGGGGAGAGAGGAGAATTGCTGGACATGGATGGAGGGAAGGGAAGACAGGAAGTAGATGCACATGGATGGAGGGGAGGGGAGTGAGGAGAAATGCTGGAAATGGATGGAGGGGAAACTGCTGAATTTAAGGGCTGGATTGAAACACTTTGAGGGCAGATGCTGAAATTGGAGGAAGGATAGGGACAGGGCTACAGATGGTAGACAGAACGCATACAGACACAGAAGGATAGTGGACATAGTGAAATAAAAAATATCAAATGGAAAGAAGACACTGCAAAAAACAGAAGACACTGGGACCAAAGCGAATAGAAAAACTAAATAATCAGACAACAAAGGTAGAAAAAAGTATTTTATTCAGAATTTATTAATTGGAATATGTCAGCTTTTGGAAGTGCACATACTTGGCACTACTAACTCTCTCTTTAAGAGCCCTTCAACTGTAACTACTCCCCTAACAAGGCTCATATATGGTTTTAACCTCCACCTTAACCATATATCATATAGAAATCATTCATATGTTTTTTATGTTTTTTATCGCCTCAGCAGTGCACATGACCAACTTCACTCTTTTATTGGACATTCAACAGCACCCAAATCCTCACTGGCGATAATATTTTATTAAACTGTTTCTTCATTTACTTATTTAACTGTTCATTTTACTTTTTAATCTCTAAGTTACTTATAAGCAATACTTAACTTGCACTGAACGGTCAGACCAGGGGTTCAACAATGCCCGACATGCATGTTTCGCCCTAAAAGGCTGTGTCAAGGGCTCCCCTAAAAAATACATAAATATAAGTGCATTAAAACATCGTCTTTAAGGAGGCAGCACAGGTCCCGTATTTTACAAATGCCCAGCTGTCTCCCCAAACTATACCCCATATTTTATTCTAAACCATACTTCCAACCTACCCTTAGCCGTTCTTAGTACCAGCCTCGCAATGTTTTCTTTCTGGATTTCCTCCTGCTAAGATGGCAACAGCTTCCTACTCTGTCCTTTTAGCTTCTCCTTCTCCTATTTGGAAGTGTGCATCTGTGATATTTTGCATTTAAGTTTCAATTTCTCTAGTATTGTTGCATGCCGAGTCTGACTTCCTGAGGTAACTTTCCAGTTCAGTATTTTGGCTTCATATGTTTTGATTTCTAGTTCTTTGTGTCATGTCTGTTGTGTCATGTGTTTTTCATGTGTGATCAAGGTGCAGTATTCTGCTAGCGTGTAGTATTTGCAGCCCTTTTTGTTTTGTTTTTTTTCACGAGGTAGTGTATTGGTGTTTTAGAGCCTGGTGTAATTACAGTTCTGCCTTTTCACGCATAAGGTTGTAGCTCGTCCTGTCCTTGGAATTAGTGCTGTTATGGTTTGGTAAAGTTATGAGTGTATTTTTACACAAATTTGTGTATAGCATTTTGTAGTGGATAGATTGTGTGTTGGCCTTACTGAGGTGGCATCAAAACATCAGAAAGGGTTTTAGAGCCTAAATCATGACATACTACCTCTTGAAGGATCTACATAAAGAGCCTATGCATTTCTAAGGTCAACACTGGCATGGTATGGGAAAGGAGGGTGGGGAAATACTACTGGAGAGGAAGAGGGAGTACTGGGTAAGAAGGAAGGAAGGAAGGAAGGAAGGAAGGGAGAAAGAGCTGGCTTGATATCTCATACATATTCATTACAAATTACTCACTAATAACTGTTTAACATTTTAAAATATATTTCTTTATTAATAGATCAATACAATTTTCCTAAAATAAAATCCATTCCCTTAACCCATAGTTATTAACCAATCCATACACTAATACATTTAAAACCAAACAATTCTCCACAATACTCTTTCAATACACATTCAAATAGCATATATCTGGCAATCTTTTACATCAATGTGTGATCATAGCTCTTTAGTCATGTGTTAATCCACTGCTCCAGAGTCTCCCACAAGATTCAGCCTTGCTTCAAATCAGACTCATTGAATCACCAACTTGTAAAATAGTTCTGTCCTTTTTTCCAACAAACCATTGTAACGTTAGTGATAAATCTTGAACAACCATTGATGATGTCAGTCAGCAACATCCAAAACTGTCCATTTTCACCATTAGCAGTATCATGTGTTCCAGATATATATATTTTTTGAAAATGTGGTTACATTTGTATTAGAGTTTCAATCTCTCCAATTCTTATAGTATTCCACCATACGACCAGGACCCACTATAAGAATTGGAGAGGGGTCCTGGTCGTATGGTGGAATACTATAAGAATTGGAGAGGGGTCCTGGTCGTATGGTGGAATACTATAAGAATTGGAGAGGGGTCCTGGTCGTATTGAAAGAGTATTGTGGAGAATTGTTTGGTTTTAAATGTATTGGTGTATGGATTGGTTAATAACTATGGGTTAAGGGAATGGATTTTATTTTAGGAAAATTGTATTGATCTATTAATAAAGAAATATATTTTAAAATGTTAAACAGTTACTAGTGAGTAATTTGTAATATAATGTGTAACTAATTATAGAGTTGAGACCTAGATTGTAATTGTGATACATATTCATTATGGTTATTCCCAAAAAAGCCAGTTCTTTCTCCCTTCCTTCCTTCCTCCATATTAGCATATTCATTTGTGTATGTGTGTGTGTATATATATTCAAATGAATATGCTAATATGCTCCGCCTTATCCTTTGCCTCCCCCCAAATGAAACAGTCAAACTACGCCCATGCACATGAGTATTCATTTTTCATACACTGTAAAACCTACCGGCTGGGGTGACTCAAGGACCTTGTTTGTGAAACACAGCATTGGGCTGTAATATGATGTTACGTCCCTCACCTGTTTGATGCTCCTCCCGGCTAAGTCATTCTGCAGCTCCATCCAAAAGGGACAAGGTTCAGTCTTAAGGGTCTGTTTCAGTTTCCTAAGTCCGGCAGCCGTCATCCGGCTTGGAGAAAGAGCAGCAGCCATCTTGGCTAGCTCAGGAGGGAGCAGCCATCTTGTCTAAACAAGAACAGGAAGGAACTCCATATCTGGTCGTGGGAGGATCTCCTATGGGTGCTGCCATGTTGGATTCACCTGAGTTTGGTTTGCTCTGATTGCTTCACTATTTAAAGCACTGCCTCCAGGCCTTCTTTGCTTCGGCCTCAGTTGTTCTGAGGAGTTGCTGTCGGAGTGCTGTTCGCCAGCTATCTTCTGTTCCTGACTTCCTGTGTACCGGACTTTGGCTAGTTTCTTGGATTTTGCTTGTTTGCTGCCTGCCTTGACCCTGGACTGATTTTTGACTACTCTTGCCTATTCGGAGTTCTGGTGCTGGACTGTGTCTGTTTCCTGCCATCCTGGTCAGCGGCTGTGCAACCCCGCCGGTTCCAGAAGTCCTGGTGGCCACCTGCAGCTGAGAGCTCAACTCTCGGTGAACGGTGGTCGCTTCCCAGGTGAAGCTAGGGGGTGTCTGGCTGCCTGACTGAGTATGGCTTCACTCCATCTCAGCCGTGCTCAGTCGGGGCACAGGGGCTCACTACTACCGGGTCATAACAGTAGGCCGAAGCCATGAGCTCACCAGACCAAACCGAGCTTGCCAACCTGGCTCAGGCATTACACCAGCAACAGACGCAACTAACACACTTGTCCAGTGTACTGCAGAATGTTTGCAGTCAGCTACCCGCTTCCACGCAGCATGCTTTCGGGGCTCCTCCGGTCTCGGGAGCAGGGGATCCCGCCGTGCGGCTGCGTCTTCCGGAGCCGCCTCGGTTTGACGGGATGTCGGCTGCCTGCCATGGGTTCCTTAACCAATGTCAGACTATGTTTGAACTACAACCTGAGGCGTTTTCATCTGACAGAATAAAGGTTACCTACATCATTTCCCTGCTGTCCGGTGCCGCGCTGGCTTGGGCATCTCCGCTGTGGGAACAGCGGAGTCCAGTTCTGACTAACCTGGAGGAGTTCCTACGGCTATTCTGGATGGTATTCGAAGTACCTGGCCGGCCTTCTTCTGCCTCAGGGGAACTGCTGCGGATTCAGCAGGGCTCTGGGTCGGTTGGGGCGTATGCCATCTGGTTCCGCACTCTGGCCGCGGAGCTCCAGTGGAACCAGGAGGTGTTGACAGCCATTTTCTGGCAGGGGTTGGATGGCCAAGTTAAGGATGAATTGGCCGGCCGAGAGATTCCTGCTACTTTGGATAGCCTTATTGCACTCTGCACGAGGATTGACATCCGGTTCCAGGAGCGAGCCCAGGAGAGGGCCACGCCGCGGGAGGTGCAGAGATCCAGAGGCCTGCCCCGTCGTCCAGAAGTGCCTGGGTCCCATGAGGAGGGTTCGGAAGGAACCAAGGAGGAACCCATGATAACGGCCGGCCATCGTCTGTCCAAGAAGGAGAGGGTCCACCGTCTCCAGAATCGGCTATGTCTGTATTGTGGGCAGGACGGCCATTTCACGCGTACCTGTCCAAACAAGTCTGGGAAGTCGGGAAACGCTCCGGCCCGAGCCCTATGAAGGGGGTGGCTCTGGGCCGGTTGTCTGCCCTTCCCGACCAGTTGCTCTCCGTTCCTGTACTACTCCAAGGTGAAGAAGGCCAGGTTCATGCTCAGGCCTTACTGGACTCCGGGGCCGGAGGAAATTTTATCGATGCGGAGTTCCAGTCCCAGCTGGGTGGCTCCACGGTGCCCTGTCAACCGGAGCTCCGAGTGACCTCCACCCAGGGGGATAGTCTTCCCCGGACCATCACCCGGATCACCGTGCCTCTGCGTTTGCAGGTAGGGGCACTCCATCAGGAAGATATTCAGTTCCTGGTCCTCACCCGAGCCATTCATCCGGTGATTCTTGGACTGCCTTGGCTCCGTCTACACGCTCCAGTGATTGACTGGTCCACCGGTGAGATCGAGCAATGGGGCGCCCGGTGTGTCAAGCAATGCCTACAGCAAGTCAAGCCTCCTCTGTCGCTCTGTTCGACTCATCTTCAGACCCCGCCGAAGGAGCTGCCCGGGCTGCCTAGGGACTATCAGGACTTTTATGATGTATTCAGTGCCCAGGCAGCTGACATGCTGCCTCCGCATTGGTCTTTTGACTGTGCCATAGACCTTTTGCCAGGAGCTGATCCGCACCGGGGGCGCCTGTACACCCTGTCCCATGAAGAGTCCCGCGCTATGAGGGAATACATTCGGGAGAACCTCAGCAAGGGCTTTATCCGGCCCTCCACTTCACCCGCAGGGGCCGAGTTCTTCTTTGTGTCAAAGAAGGACGGGTCCCTTCGCCCCTGCATCGACTACCGGGGCCTGAACAAGATCATGGTAAAGAACCGATACCCGCTTCCACTCATTCTGGAGCTGTTTGATCGCCTTCAAGGAGCCCAGATCTTCACCAAGCTGGATCTGTGAGGGGCTTACAACCTAGTGCAGATGCGGGAGGGGGATGAGTGGAAGACGGCCTTTAACACTCATGAGGGTCACTTTGAGTACCGGGTGATGCCGTTTGGCTTATGTAATGCTCCTGCGGTGTTTCAAAATTTTGTCAACATCATTTTCCAGGATCTGCTCTACACCTCAGTGATCGTTTACCTGGATGACATTCTGATCTTCTCCACCTCGCTGTCTCAGCATGTTGCCCATGTCCGCACGGTGCTCCAGCGTCTCCGGGAGCACCGGCTGTATGCCAAGCTGGAGAAGTGTTCTTTCCACCAGAAGAGTTTGCCTTTCCTGGGATATATTGTCTCTGCCACCGGATTACAAATGGATCCTGGAAGATTGACTGCAATCCTTGACTGGCCGACTCCCCAGGGCCTGCGGGCCTTGCAGAGGTTCCTGGGGTTCGCCAACTACTACCGGCAGTTTATCAAGAACTACTCCCTTATCACAGCTCCCCTAACGGCCCTCACGCGGAAGGGCGCGGATGTTAAGAACTGGACACCAGAGGCGATTGCTGCATTTTCCACTCTGAAGAAGGCGTTTCTTTCTGCACCAGTCCTCCGCAGTCCGGATCCTACCCAGCCCTTCCTGGTGGAAGTGGATGCCTCAGCCTTGGGGGTAGGGGCCGTTCTCTCCCAAAAGTCTGCTGCCGGGAAGAAGCATCCTTGCTTCTTCTTTTCCCACAAGTTTACCCCCACGGAGCGAAACTATACGGTGGGGGATCGGGAGCTTCTGGCGCTTAAGTTAGCATTTGAGGAATGGCGCTACTTGCTGGAGGGTGCAGCCCATCCGGTGACGGTGATCACCGACCATAAGAACCTCCTGTACCTCCAAAATGCCACCAGATTGAATCCGTGTCAGGCCCGGTGGTCGCTGTTTTTTGCTAGGTTCGATTTCCGCCTGATTTTCAGGCCGGGGGAGAAGAACGTCCAGGCGGATGCCTTATCCCGCAGTTTCGAGGCTCCCAGGGACCAGGAGGAGCCCTATCCCATGCTGAACCCAGCCTGCATTCCCTCTATATCTGGGGCGAGTGCTGACTGCCGAAGGGCAGTACCGGTGGGTCTCCGCAGGAAGGTGCTGCGTTGGGGGCACGCTTCTGAATTCGCTGGACACTTCGGGTTTCACAAGACCCTCCATTTGATCTCCCGGTCGTACTGGTGGCCTCGGATGGCGCAGGATGTGCTGCAATATGTGTCCACCTGTCCGGTGTGTGCCCGAACCAAGAGTTCTCATCAGAGACAGTGGGGTCTGATGCAGCCCATGCCAGTACCACAGCAACCCTGGGAGGACCTGTCCATGGATTTCATCACTGATCTACTGGCCTCCCAGGGCAACACAGTCATTTGGGTAGCGATAGACCGATTTTCCAAGATGGCCCACTTTGTGTCAATGAAGACTTTACCTACGGCTGCCAGTCTTGCCTCCAGTTTCATCACCCACATCTTCAGGCTCCATGGACTGCCTCAAAGGATCATAAGTGACCGTGGCTCTAGTTCACCTCTCGCTTTTGGAAAGCGCTCTGTTCAGCTTTTGGGGTGACCACGCTTTTTTCATCAGCATATCATCCGCAGACCAATGGGATGGTGGAAAGGGTCAATCAGATGGTGAAGGCTTTCCTCCGGGCCTACTCGAACCAGCACCAGGATGATTGGTCTGTTTTGTTACCCTGGGCAGAATTCGCCTACAATAACAGTCTGCATTCCGCCTCCCGGACTACACCTTTCGGTACCATCTATGGGCGTCATCCACGTCTGCCTCCACCTATTTCCCCCAAGGAGGTCCCTCCTCAGGTACAACCCACAGTCCGAACTATGCAAGAGGCTTGGAAAAAGGTCCAGGAGCAGCTGAGACGGGCAGCAGTCAAAGCCAAGGAGACTTACGACCGCCGAAGACAAGCAGCTCCCATGTTCCTACCGGGAGAGAAGGTGTGGTTGAGTACCTGATACCTGAAGTTGAGGCTCCCTTCTCTGAAGTTTGCTCCCCGGTTCATTAGACCTTTTTGCCGTGTGCTCCAGGGTAGGAGCGGTGACTTACCGGTTGCACCTACCCAGCCAACTCTGGGTGCACAATGCGTTCCATGTATCTCTCCTGAAGCCTTTCCACAGGTCCAAGTGGCATCCGGAGCCCAAGAAGGTATTTGTGCCTGAGAGTGATCCAGATCCTGAGTACGAGGTGGACCGGATCCTGGATTCAAAGCTACGTGGTGGGAGGCTGTTCTATTTGCTGTCCTGGAAGCATTTCGGCCCAGAAGATAACTCCTAGGAACCAGCAACCAACGTCCATGTTCCTGATTTGGTTCGTGAGTATCACTCTCTTCATCCTAATCGCCCCGGGCCAGGGAGAAGAGGGAGGCTTTTGGGGGGGATACTGTTACGTCCCTCACCTGTTTGATGCTCCTCCCGGCTAAGTCATTCTGCAGCTCCATCCAAAAGGGACAAGGTTCAGTCTTAAGGGTCTGTTTCAGTTTCCTAAGTCCGGCAGCCGTCATCCGGCTTGGAGCAAGAGCAGCAGCCATCTTGGCTAGCTCGGGAGGGAGCAGCCATCTTGTCTAAACAAGAACAGGAAGGAACTCCATATCTGGTCGTGGGAGGATCTCCTATGCAGGGCCATGCCAATACGGTAAGCAAGGTAAGCATGGCAGGGGGGCGCCATCATTTGGGGGGCGCCGCCGCACCATGCTTACCTCCTCGCCCTCCCACTCCCATTGCCCAACTGCCCGTGCTCTCTTCTCTCCTGCAGCAAGATCCCTTTTTCTTTTTTTAATACTTTTAATTTTACCTCCATCCGGCAGCGCAGCGTCAGTGCAGGAGGCGGCACTCCCGGTCTAGCCTTCCCCTTCGCTCATGTTTCGCCTTCTTCTGACGTCATTTCCTTGACATCAAAAGAAGGCGGAACATGAGCGAAGGAGAAGGCTAGACACATCGGCAGCGCCACCTCCTGCACTGACCCTGCGCTGCCGGATGGTCACGGAGGTAAAATTAAAAGAAAAAAAAAAGAAAGGGAAATAGTTGCCGGAGAGCAGGGGAGAGAGAGGAGCATGCAAGGGCAGGGTTCATGGAAGGGAGAGAGAGGAATTGCTGGATAGGGTCAGGGATGAATGGAGGGGGCAAGGGACAGATGGGCATGGATTGATGGGAGGGTAGGGCTCAGGGAGAGAGGGGAATTGTTGGATAGGGATGAATGGAGGGGGGCAGGGGACAGAGGGGCATGGATGGATATGGATTGCAGGGCAGGGCTCAGGGAGAGAGGGGAATTGCTGGATAGGGTGCATGGAGGGGGCAGGGGACAGAGGAGCATGGGAGGGCAGGGCTCAGGGAGAGAGGGAAATTGCTGGATAGGGCCAGAGATGAATAGAGGGGGCAAGGGACAGATGGGCATGGATTGATGGGAGGGTAGGGCTCAGGGAGAGAGGGGAATTGTTGGATAGGGATGAATGGAGGGGGCAGGGGACAGAGGAGCATGGATGGGCATGGATTGGGAGGACAGGGCTCAGGGAGAGAGGGAAATTGCTGGATAGGGTCAGAGATGAATGGAGGGGGCAAGGGACAGATGGGCATGGATTGATGGGAGGGTAGGGCTCAGGGAGAGAGGGGAATTACTACTACTACTTAGCATTTCTATAGCGCTGCCAGGGTTACGCAGCGCTGTACAAGTTTAAACACGGGGAGGGACAGTCCCTGCTCAAGAGAGCTTACAATCTAACAGTAACAGACTATGTAGTCAGTGTAGGTAACAGGAATGGGGAAGGTGGTTAGGCGCCAAAAGCAAGGGAGAAGAGATGGGCCTTGAGTAAGGACTTGAAGATGGGCAGGGAGGGTGCATGGCGTAAGGGCTGGATAGGGATGAATGGAGGGGGCAGGGGACAGATGGGCATGGATGGATATGGATTGCAGGGCAGGGCTCATGGAGAGAGGAGAAATTGCTGGTCATAAAGGGGAGGGAAGAGAGATGAAGGAGATGAAATGAGGGAAAAGGAAAAGAGGAGAAAAATTGCACATGGATGAAGAAAATAGGCAGAAGCTGAGGACCAGAAATGAAGAAGAAAGGAGGAAAGGAAAGAAATAAATGGAAAGGAAGCCCTGGAAACGGAGTTAAGAGGACAGATAGCCGCAGAATCAGATACTGGGCCAGCATGATCAGAAAAAGAAAGTCACCAGACAACAAAGGAAGAAAAAAATCATTTTATTTTCATTTTAGTGTTTGGAATATGTCCACTTTGAGAATTTACATCTGCTATCTTATTTTGCAATGTATAGCAATTTGTTTCTAAGAATATTGCTGACAATTCCTGTCAGTGTGGTAAGTGGTGAGCGATCATTTTCACCGGGGGGGGGGGGGGGGGGGGGGGGGGGGGGGGGGCGCCAACTGATAGTCTGCAGGGGGGCGCCAGAGACCCTTGGCACGGCCCTGCTCCTATGGGGGCTGCCATGTTGGATTCACCTGAGTTTGGTTTGCTCTGATTGCTTCACTATTTAAAGCACTGCCTCCAGGCCTTCTTTGCTTCGGCCTTAGTTGTTCTGAGGAGTTGCTGTCGGAGTGCTGTTCGCCAGCTATCTTCTGTTCCTGACTTCCTGTGTACCGGACTTTGGCTAGTTTCTTGGATTTTGCTTGTTTGCTGCCTGCCTTGACCCTGGACTGATTTTTGACTACTCTTGCCTATTTGGAGTTCTGGTGCTGGACTGTGTCTGTTTCCTGCCATCCTGGTCAGCGGCGGTGCAACCCCGCCGGTTCCAGAAGTCCTGGTGGCCACCTGCAGCTGAGAGCTCAACTCTCGGTGAACGGTGGTCGCTTCCCAGGTGAAGCTAGGGGGTGTCTGGCTGCCTGACTGAGTACGGCTTCACTCCATCTCAGCCGTGCTCAGTCGGGGCACAGGGGCTCACTACTACCGGGTCATAACATATGACCTCAGCATTCCCAGAGGTGCTAAGTTACCCATTCCAGGAGGGAGAAATTTTAGCCCAGCTTGGAATTCTGCCAACCCATCGTGATGCATTATGGGACCTGCAGTGCTGATTTCAATGGATAGAATCATGCACTACAAATAGCATAGTGCTTTGAGATGTAAGTTTTAAATCAGGTCCAGCCAATAAGCCTCCCCCCTGGAATGGACAATTTGTCAGCTCAGCATTCCAATCGTAGACATAGACTGAGGAGAGTTCCCTCACTTTCACTAACACTATGATGTTGCAGAATAAATGACAGGCATGACACACTGTGTACATAAATCATAGCAGGACTACTTGTTTCAAAAACAGCATCATTCAACTTACCTATTAGCCAACTGTGGTCATACCTGCCCTGCTTGAACTGCTGGAACAGGGCTGAGTGACGCAGGACATAGGAATCATGGGTGGACCCTGGGAACCTGGCTACCACATTCTGGATTAGCATATTTGCATCACACACCACTTGCACATTTAGGGAATGAAAGCGCTTACAGTTCCTATATATTGCTTCCCTTTCACTGGGTAGTATGAGGGCCACGTGTGTGCAATCTATTGTTCTCATCATGTGCAGTAGCCCTGTGAAGTTTAGAAATAGGTCGCCCAGGGCCTCCCACTGTTGCCTAGTATTAGGGAAATGAACTTTGTCCCTAAGCCAGTGCATCATGGCATGTAGTACCTGGTGGATACAGTGAGAGATGGAGGGGCAACCCATGCCGCTGACTGTGACCACAGATTGTTGGAAACTGCCAGAGGCCACACAATGTAAGAAGCTCAACAGCTTAGTCACACCAGGTATACGGTGAGACCTGTCTGTAATGAGATCAATATCGGCCCTTAGATGTTCATATAATTCCATTATAGCTGCTGAGCTCAACTGGTACAGGATGACCACACGGTCCTCACCAGGGGCGTATCTGCGTGGGGCCACAGGGGCCTGGGCCCCCGCAGATTTCGCCCTGGCCCCCCTCCCCGCCGTCAACCCTCCCCCGCTGCTTACTTTTGCTGGCGGGGGGCCCCAACCCCCGCCAGCCGAGGTCCGACCCGCAATCTCCATATTTCGTCTTCCTCCGTGGCCATGTGCTTCAAGGAAGTAACGCTGCAGTGCTGATTTGTTGAATCCAGTTCGGCGTCTGACGTCGCAACGTCAGACGCCGAACTGGATTCAACGAATCAGCACTGCAGCGTTACTTCCTTGAAGCACATGGCCACGGAGGAAGACGAAATATGGAGATTGCGGGTCGGACCTCGGCTGGCGGGGGTTGGGGCCCCCCGCCAGCAAAAGTAAGCAACGGGGGAGGGTTGACGGCGGGGAGGGGGTGGAGAGAGGCGGCGGCGGCGGCGGTGGCGGCGGGAGGGAGGCAAAAATGTGCCCCCCCTCTCTGGCTCTGGCCCCCCCTACCGCCGGATTCCAGATACGCCCCTGGTCCTCACACATCCCTCGCAGCAATGTGCGGACGGGGGAAATGTGTGGGTGCCGGGGGTGTTGTTCCCGGCGCCGGCGCTGCTTCTGCATTGGCTGCTGCTGCTATCCCTGTTGCGCTGGAATCCCCTGTGCCTGTGCTGGAATGAGTGGTGGAAGCTGTGCAGGGGCCTGAGCCTCCAACACCCCACCAAATGCTGCTGCTGCTAGTGCTGCTCATACTTCAGCTACATAGAGTGCCATTTTGAATGAAATGATTGATGGGTGTTAATGTGTCTTTATAGGTTGATGGGGGTATGCAGGTGGAGTCATATTGAGTAGTCATGTTATTTCCGTTTTGGATGTGCGTTAATAAATCTGACATGTTAATGGTGAAAAATCCCTTAACAACACCTATGTTCATGGCGATAAGCCCTCACATGCTAACATGTGCATTATGCACCTACATGTGTCTGTAATAACACCCTTTTGTAGACACACCTACAAAATGCCCCTTTCTCCTCAGGCATTAACACGTGACTCAACGCATGTAGGTGCTGAATTTAATGCTCCTACAACTAATGCGCATCCGTACGCATGTTGAGCCACGCGTTAACGCACTAACGCAGCTTAGTAAACATGCCCCTTATACTGTTAACTGCAGCAAACCTTTTATAGGATGTGAGCGGTATACAACCTTTGTAGTATAGTATAGTATAAAATATTTCATCTTTCCTCCTATTTCAAAATGGTTTAAGCAGATTAGGAGGGATTATTCAGGGACAATTTATTCCCCATTACTCTCCAGGTAATCCAGGGGTAGAGCTTAGTTAGAGTTGAGTATAATTGGGGGAAGAGCAATTTTCAGTGCTGGTGACTGCATAGCTAACTAGGCAAGTAGGATCACTTAAATAGAAGCCCTAACTTTGCTTGATTAGTTATGTAGGTACAGTACTATCATTAAAACCTGTATAACTTCCAGGTGTCACCAAAGACCCGAATATTCAGTGTCAGTGCCAGGATATGGCCTTGTTACAAGAAATGATTTACTTGGGGGAAAGAGCTCTAGAGCACTCGCTACTGTTTATAATTTAAGAGCAGGTGCTGTATTTATAAGTTTTAGGATATTAATTTCTCCACCAATCACCAAAGGTGATAATTGCAATAGATTAAATAAATTAAGTATATATAAAAGATACCATATACTCAGAACACAAAAAGACCGTATTTTTAGCTTCAAAAAGGTTGATTTAATATACAATTGCACACGAGAGGTAGGTTTTAAGAGATCTTTACAGATAATCTGTGCTTAAGTAAGGCAAGGTAGCAGGTCTAGATCAAAAGTTATGTTACTTACAAGTCCTTGTTACACAGTATGAACAGCATTAGGTAAGCACATGTTTGCAGGACAGGAGAGCTTCTGCAGTGAGTGGATCTGAGTTGCTTGCAGTTGAAGAGAATCTGAATCTTGGGAAACAGCTTTTGCTTTTATATCTTGCAAGCTGCAGGAGGATATGCCATGTGGATCTGGTTGCTGGCTTCCTGGTTTTATGCACACGACCCCTGAGTCCTGGTCTCATGTTTGCACACGACCCCTGAGTCTTGGTCTCATGACATCACGAGACTCGCTGTCTGGATTTTGCTGGCAAATGGTCTTTTGATGTACAGGGCTTCCTGCTTGATTCTCTGTGATAGATAAGATTTGTCTGGGGCAGCCAGCAGGTGCCCTTTGTCTTTAAGTTGGATTTCACACCTTTCCCTGCCTGTCTCCTTGCCTCCTCTGGTTAGGTCCAATCTTTGTTGTGTTGATCAGAGGAATAGAGTCAATTTAAAACTTTAAAGCAGTCTTAAGTCTTTTGTTTAAGGAATGAGAAAAGGCAAGGTGAGGTCCCTGCAACTGCAGCAGTACCTTTGTCCTTTAAATGTCTTTTAAATATTCCCCAAAGAGAGAGGGAAGAGGGCTTTTGGAATGAAAGCCAGTTCTGCTGCAGTGTCAAATATATAAAAGCTGCACAAATATATTGGTGTATATATAATGCAGCAAAATATCATGCTACATATTTCAGTAATAAACTGATACCATTACAGCCTGGCACTGCATATCTGGGTCTATTTTAGCTGGCAGCTAAAAATGCTGACCATTGCTGGCTGAATATTGACCCGAAAGTATTTGCCCCCTTAATTAAGAGACTAGTGAATGGACATCTGATAAACATATGTACAGTACTGTTTATTATTATACGTACAGTATACAGTCTCAGTTAACTGACATTAGGCTGGCTTGAAGTAATCAGTTATAGACCTCTGTACACTCTTGGGTCTGTGAGTTCCATAGACTACATCTGCCAGACTGTAAAAATTGTCATAGCACTGACATCCTGTGGCCTCCAGATAGGCCCGCACGGTGTTGAGACTCTCCAGTGCTCTTGCAAAAGTGACAGGAGGAGGTTGTTGAATTTCATCAGCACGTGCCTTGCTGCTCATTTCTTCATCTGTTCCATCAGCAGCCGTTGTTGCCTGCATATAGGAGCATATCTCAACATGAGTGCTGTCTTCAGCTGTTTGTAGATCGTAATCAACAGCTACGTAGCGATGGAACTCTTCAGTAAAACCGGCTGGGATGTCAATAACCTCTTCATCTGACGTGTTTGCAACAGTTGCACCTGCTTCATCCCTCTCCACATCCTTAACAAAGCTTGCCCGCTTGTAGCAGTTCACAATGGTTGCCTGTGTAACATGATTCCAGGCTTCTTTCTGCATATGTAGGGAATCCAACAGTGATAGATTACAAGCCAGTTCAACAGCACGTTTATCCTTCCCAGTCTGGTCATCCATAACGCTAATCAGATGACGTAGCCCAAGAGCCCGATAATGTTGTTTGAAATTGGCTATTATGCCCTGATCCAGAGGTTGGATCAGAGAGGTAGTGTTTGGTGGCAGGAAGACCACCTTGACGTTAGACAGTCTGACATCATCCCTGTGTGCAGCACAGTTATCACAAAGCAGCAAAATCTGACGCTTTTGTGCCCACATTATAGTGTGTAACTTCTTTAGCCACTGCTTCCAAATTTCCCCAGTCATCCACGAATTTGTGTTAGTCTCATATGACACAGGAAGTCACTTAACTTTCTTGAAGCAACGGGGCTGTTTGCTCTTTCCAATGACGAGGGGTTCCAACTTCTCACTCCCATCCATATTGTAGCAAAGGAGGATTGTCAGTCGGTCCTTCGATGTTTTACCTCCAGTAGTTTCGGCATGTTTGAATGCAAGTGTTCTATCAGGAATCGCTCGCCAGTAGAGACCATTTTCGTCAGCATTGAAAATGTCACGAGGTGCAAACTCGTTCAAGATAGTAGGAAGAACTGAAACAACCCAATTTTCAGCACCAAAGTCATCAGCGTCTTGTTTCTCACCATGCTGTTTCTTGAATTTTATGCTGTTCCTTTCCTTCCATCTTTCCAACCATCCAACAGTGGCTTTGAATTCAGTCAGTCCAAGACTTTCTGCTACCTGTAGCTTTCTCCATAAGCAGTGGACCACTGACAGGAAACTGTCTGCTCCTGACTCGAGAAAACCATCGAAAAGCATATTCTACCTCCTTAGCTTTTCCCACATGTTTTCGTTTCCGTTGTGAATTTGTATTGTTTTGCCAGTCTTCCAGAAGCTGGTCTTTCTGCATCAAGCAGTGGCGTAGCTAAGGGTGGGCCTGGGTGGGTACAGGCCCACCCATTCTTGCCTCAGGCCCACCCAGTCAGCAGCCCTTGAGGCCTCACTACGCTCCCTCTTCTCCACTCATGGCCTGGCATCTGCCCGTCTCTCTCTAGAACCCCCCCCCCCCTTTCAGGTCTACTTCAGAGATACTGCCGGCAGCAATTCCTATAGGCATCCCGTGCCAGCCCTGCAGGCATCTCTCTGTCATGTCCTGCCCTCAATAATGTCACTTCTTGTTTCTTTGCTGGGGACATGGTAGAAGAAGCCTGCAGAGCTGGCGTAGGTTGCCTATAGGAATTGCGATGGGCAACAGCTCTGAGGTGGAACCGGGGGAGGAGGTTCATAGAGAAATGGGCAGACGCTGGGTCATTAAAAAAAACACTATATTGTATGTATGTACAGGGGTAGCCTAAGGGTAGGTGGTGGGAAGGGCCCACCCAGGTTAACTCTGGGCCCACCCAAAATGGCAGGTCTGCCTACGCCCCTGGCATCAAGACACGTGAAATTTGACTGGGATTGACACCATATTCTTTAGCAATAGATGCTTGACTTTCTTTGTTTTCTAATTTTTTAAGAACTTCTATTCATTCAGTCAGTGTTAAAGTCTTACTGTTCCGACGACGACCCCGGTGCATGCTCCAACAACATTCTTTCCCCTTATCTGCCTGGGGCAGTTAAAGAGGCGGTAAATTTGAAATCTTGGTTGTCACACGCAAATCGGCTTCCATATTCCATGCACGCGCTTATGCGGAGTCTTTCCTGCAAAGGAGCGGTCTTGAACCATGCATATAAGCGAATCTTGCACTTATTAGTGGTGCGCTAAAACAAAGTTTGTCCCCATAGAAATTGATGGTGCCAAAAACGGGACCGAAGTATGGCATGCAGGTAAACAGAGCATGCTCTTATCCGTATGGCATGCAGGTAAACAGAGCATGCTCTCATCCGACGTACACTTAAATGGAGTGCACTGTATATATATATATATATATATATATATATATATATGCATGTGTGTGTGTATGTTTGCATTTATTATGAACCAATGTAAATTTATGGGTTGAAAAGCTAAATGTTTATTGATTTGTGTCAGGAGACTTGAAATGACATTTTAAGAAGGACATTCAGCTCAAATAAGTACATCCAGGTCGGTACATTGCTACAGGTGGTGCTACTAATTTAGCATGTTCTAAAATAAATGGGAATTGGGCATCCATATGCTGGTGATGGACAGCATGAGCATCCATTTTAATAACTGAAATATCCAAACTATGATTGGGGCAAAACAAGGGACATGGATGTTATAAAATGGCAAGAATCAACTAAAGGAACAAAAAAAGTGGGTGTGGGATTATAAATTTGCTGGAATAAACAAACACAAGCTAGTCCACAATATGAAAACATTGACTACATCAAAATATTAATGAAAAGGAAAGTAAAGCCTCAAAGAGCTCAAAATCATACAGATTTATAGAGCTGACATAATTGAAACAATCTTCACTTCATCATTTATTTATTTATTTATTTATTGCATTTGTATCCCACATTTTCCCACCTTTTTGCGGGCTCAGTGTGGCTTACAATACATTATGAATGATGGAAATACATTTTGTTACAATTCGGTTATGGATTACATTGTGACGAGTTATACGAGACAAAATCAAAGTAACGTTAAGGAATATATCGATGGAAAAGAACGTTGAGACATTGGAAGGAAACAACGAGGAGCTAAGGGGCAATATATCATGACAAAAAACAAATGGTATACATTTTTGTGAGTAGAGGTATATGTGTGGTGAGGTTTCAGGATAGGAAATTCATAGTGGATGTGTTGATGTATGACTGAACATTGAGTGTGGATCTATGTGTTTTGGTTCTTTCCGTAAGTTTTCTCAAAGAGATGTGTTTTCAATAATTTGCGGAAGTTGGTTTGTTCGCAGATCGTTTTCAGGCCACGTGGCAGCGCGTTCCAGTCCTGCGTGCTCATGTAAGAAAAGGTTGACGCGTGCAGCGCTTTGTATTTCAGGCCCTTGCAGTTAGGGAAGTGGAGGTTGAGAAAAGTCCTGGATGATTTTTTTAGCGTTTCTGGGCGGTAAGTCGATTAACTCAGACATGTAGGCTGGGGCTTCTCCGTGAATAATTTTGTGGACTAGTGTGCATACTTTGAACGCAATGCGTTCCTTGAGTGGGAGCCAGTGTAGCTTTTCTCGTAATGGTTTAGCACTTTCATATTTTGGTTTTCCGAATATGAGTCTGGCTGCTGTGTTCTGGGCTGTTTGAAGTTTCCTCAGTATTTGCTCTTTGCAGCCTGCGTACAGTGAGTTGCAGTAATCCAGATGGCTGAGTACGAGGGATTGTACTAGGCTGCGGAAGACGGATCTTGGGAAGAATGGTCTTATTCTTTTCAGTTTCCACATGCAGTAGAACATTTTTTTTGTTGTGTTGTTTGCATGGGTTTCGAGTGTTAGGTGGCGGTCGATGGTAACTCCAAGGATTTTTAGTGTTTCTGAGATTGGAAGGTTTAGTTTTGGTGTATTTATAGTGGTGAATTCCTTCGTGTTGTATTGGGAAGTGAGTATCAGGCACTGTGTTTTTTCGGCATTTAATTTCAGACGGAATGCGTCTGCCCAGGTGTTCATGATGTGTAGACTTTGGTTGATTTCATTAGAGATTTCTTTGATGTCTTGTTTGAAAGGGATGTATATTGTTACATCATCAGCGTATATATATGGGTTAAGGTTATGGTTTGATAGGAGTTTTGCTAAGGGGATCATCATTAGGTTGAAGATGGTTGGTGAGAGAGGTGATCCTTGTGGTACTCCACATTCAGGCGTCCATGCGGCAGACGTGGCTGACTTTGATGTGACTTGGTATGAACGCATGGTTAGGAACCCTTTGAACCAGTTTAGGACGTTTCCTCCAATGCCAAAATAATCAAGTGTGTGTAGTATCATTGGCAAAAACCTTCCAAAAAGATTTTCTCTCTTTTATCAAAGTTCATCAAATAATATTTTGTAGTACAATCCTTACTATCTTTCATCATTCAAAGTTCATAAATTACTGGTAATGCAAAATTAAAGCACTTATCTCAGTAGGACACTTGTAGAGTGTAGAATGAAAATCAAAACAGTTTCTTTAGACTCTCCACACCCCCGGGCCAGTGATGGCCAGTGTTTCACGCAGCCAGTGATGGCCAGTGTTTCACGCAGCTGCTTCAGGGTCTCAGATGGCAGGGCATTTCTAGAAAAAAGAAATACTGAAAGCACTTGGCATTGTACAATGTATGCCTTAGCTCCAGAAAGGAGAAGATCATCAACGGATTCTTTTACAAGAGCAGAAATGGATTTTTAAATTGCAATCCCTTGAACCAAGTGGGCTGAATGTGCAAATTGGTGTCATTTTTCTAGCCCTATCTCCGATAGGTGGATAGACTGTTGGTGTCTGGTATCATACTGTAATGGGGGCCATTTTGATGACTTACTATGAATACAACAGGCACTTAGGATCAGAAGTGCTGCCAGTGGAAGTACGAGACTGTGAGTGTGTTATAATTTGATGTACAATGCAGACTACTTTCAGTGTTTCTTTCTTCTAGAAATGCCTACTGTGCATCAATGTACATCATTTCAATAGCCTTCGGGCTTGCAGGTGGTATATAAGAAACAGTAGGTATTTTTCTGTCCCTGAAGGGATCACAATTGAAAAAAAAACCCACAGAAACTGCAGTGAGATTTGAACCAAGGTCTCTTGATCTCAGCCACCTGCTCTAACCATTAGGCTACTCCTTCACTCAAGATGAAGGTCTATTAAGAAGCTATTTAAAAAAAATTGTACTATGAATATCCATAGTTCTTGAAGTTGCCACAAAACCGTGTATTCCTTGCCAGTTTCACATTTGGGGTTGAGGAGGGGGTAGAGTGCAGCAACCACTGGTGGATTAAGGAGGTGGCTTCCATTAATCCCTCCAGTGGAAATCTGCTCCATCAGAGCAACTTTCTGCAATCTGGACCTGCCAAGTACAAGATCTAAATAACATCCATGTTTTTGGACATAGATGTCCCTTCCCCTTCTGAAATCAGAGTTGGATATCCATATTTTGGCCCTTTCCTACAGTAGTCATAAACAAGCCCAGATCATGTCCCCTTTCCATATAGATATACTGCAGCTTTAGATGTCCATATCCAAGCTTTATAAAATTGGGATTTGGATGTCTATGCCATATGGATGTCTAAATGCCAGTTTTCAGGTGTCCAAAACACGAATATAGTTTCTAAAATAAGGGCTATGGTTACAACGTAAAGATTTTCTAAGTAAGGAAGTACAATCCTGTCCTTGGGGGCAATTTACATTTCCTTGTAAGGGCTCTAAATATGCATTTGTGAACTTAATCAGTTGGACACATTTTTGAAGCAAAAGAAGGGTCTAAATTTTAGTAATACTTGGTACAAGCTTTGAAGGCTGATTTGTGTCCTTTAAGTATTATGAGCATGCTGTTTTTATTTGAAACTTTTCCTGTATGAGCAGGCTAAAGGGTTCCTTTTTTAGTAAGTACACTGATTTTTATTGATGATGCATATAGCAGATACAAAAAAAAATCAAGCAATTTAGTATCTGCTTTAGATAAAATTGGCTGTGATTGCAGTCTTTGAAGCAAAAACATGCTTGGTATGTAATACAAACCAGGAATGTCACATTACAACTTTTCCAATCACTACCACTGCACTCTGTGCCACATTATAACAGCTAGATAATAGTCCTTAAAGCTCAAGAAATTTACAGCTCACATACAAGCCTGGTGGTAGTACTGATTTGGCATGCGCTGTACATGCATAGGCCCTTATGCAGCTTAGCAAAAGGGTCCCTTAATTTCTTTTTACTTTTTCTGATAAGCCTGGCTTCAGGCACATCTCCTTCGTAAGGATGGTAGTTAGCTCTGTCAGCAGGCTAATGCTGCAGGGTTAGCCAGGTGTCTTCCCACTCCTGGTCCCAAACACCCATTCTGGAGTTTCTTGCTCCTTTCCACCTTTTCCTAAACAGTCTCCTGTCAAGATAAAACCCCAACTGGCTATCCCTTTTGATGCAGGTAGAATGCCTTTACACCAGGGGCATAGCTACGGGTGGGCCTGGGTGGGCCCAGGCCCACCCGATCTCGGCTCAGGCCCACCCAGTTTTACAGCAGCTGAGCAGCCACAGCCTTAGTTTCTGCCCAATCTGCTGTCGGCCCGCTCAGCCACCTCCCACCTGGTTTTCTCAGCAGTCGCACTCACTGGAAGCTCCTCCTTGGCCAGACGCCAGGCCACATGTAATCTCGCGCAAAAGTGTTGAGGAGTTGCAGCCGGCACCATGCACGCACACGCGCTGGCGCCACGCACGCCACCACACTGCCGTCTCCGCCCCCCTCCCAGCCTGGCCGGGGCCCACAGTGTGCAGTTGCGCACAGCACGATGGCACCGCACCACGTCATGTCACACGCAGCGCCGCATGGGAAAGGTCGCTGTCGCGGCTCCAAGTCCACTCTGTGCCCTGTCCTGCCGGCTGGATCTATGCACAGTCAAAGCAGCAGCACTCCCCCGCTGCCCCACACAGCTACGGGAGCCAGGTAATAAATACATATGTATTTTAAAATATTTTTTAATGTGTCATGTTTTAATTGATTTGCGTTCTTGTCTGAAAATACTTGCTGGTGGTGGTGGGCTTCTGGGTGGGGTAAGCATTTCACTGCCTAAGACAAAAAAGGTATATTTAATGATTAAAATATATCTTTTTTTGGCCCTAGGTAGTGAAGAGCCCACCTCCACCCAGAAGCCCACCACCAGCGAGCATTTTGATTACTCTTGTAAGCAAAATGATGGCTCTGGTGGTGGGCTTCTGGGTGCCCACCCATATTAGCTCTGGGATCACCCAAAAAGTCAGGCCTGGCTATGCCACTGCTTTACGCAGCTGTTCCACTCCAGATTTTCCATCAGACTTGGAGAATTGTGCACTTTGTGAGAATCAGAGAAACCACAGATCCCAGAATGCATTGCAGGGGAGGGAAAGACAAGACCCGAACAACTACAGATCCCAGAATGCATTGCGGGGGAGGGAAAGACAAGACCAGAACAACTACAGAACCCAGAATGCACGGCGGGAGGGGTGGAGACAGGAGCATAGAGAACACAGATTTCAGACTGCCTGGAAGAATAAGAGAGGGAATGACAAACGAGAACGGGAGTGGCGGGAGAAGGAAAGAGAGGAGGCAGATTGGGAAATGGAATCAGCTGAGGAGAGGGTGGAACATCTGACTGAGGGGGTGGAGAATGAGAGGATGGAATGGGAGGAGTTGGAGCTGTAGAAGGAGGTGGGGGAGGAAGTGGCTGGAGGAGAAGAGTGACTTCTGGAGGAGCCCAAAGTAACAAGGAAAGCATAATAGTCAGGAGAGATCTGGTGGGTGGATGTCAAGAGATAAGTTGTTGACAGTTCTGGGTGGTGGATCATTTTAGCCTGGCTTGTGAAACTGTGTTTAAAGCTGGGCTGGCTGAAGGGAGTTTTGGAGGCCTTGCTGATTTCTGAGGCCTTACTAACTGAACTGTGTAGAAAAGCCTGGCTGGGTGAACTGTGGATAAAAGCCTAGCGGGTTAAACTGAATATAAAAGCCTGGCTGGCTGAACTGAGTATAAAAGACTGGCCAGCTGAACTGTGTTGCAAAACCTGGCTAGCTGAACTGTGGTTTAAAAGCCTAGCTAGCTGGACTGTGTTGCAAAGCCTAGCTAGTTGAACTGTGTTGCAAAGCCTGGCTAGCTGAACGGTGTTGAAAACCCTAGCTAGCTGAACTGTGGGGCTGTGAGAGGGAACGGCACTGACGAGTGTGGAGTCAGAAGCAGACAGCACGGACAAGAGAGAGAGAGAGAGAGACGATTACTCGGTCGAGAGGAGCAGCTGACATATGGAGGCACTGGTGGGATCTGCAGTGAACTTCCACGTGAGGGAGGAGAGGCCTGGAGGAAACGGAGGGAGTTGCAGACCAGACCAGTCAAGTAACCGGAGCGCGGTGGTGGTGTCTTGGAGGGTCCTGAAGCCCGTCGAGTGGGTCAACGCTGAGAAATGCGCACTACTCGCCTACCAAGGTAAAGGGTACCTAGGGAGGAGGCGAGGGACCAGAGCTGAGCGAGGGAAAAGAAGGCTCCCGAAGTGCCGCCCAGCAGCTCGCACGCTTTTCACGGCTGCTGCTACCTGCCGGCTGCTCCAACATTGACGACGAGGTAACTTTTAAAATTCAGAGGGAGGGGGGCCTTGGAGCTAGGTGGGGGGCCTTGGAGCTGGTGGGTGGATGGGAAGGAGGGGGGCCTTGGAGCTGGGTGAGAGCTGGGGAGGGCCTTGGAGCTGGTGGGTGGGAGGGAGAGAGAGACCGGCCAGCCGGCCTTGGAGCTGGGAGGGAGGGAGGGAGGTGGGGCCTTGGAGCTGGGAGGGAGGGAGGGAGCTGGGGAGCCCAGCCGTGGAGCTGGGGAGCCCTGGGGATGGCCCGGGAGCTCGAAGGGAGGGGTGGCCGCCCTGGAGCTCAGAGGGAGGGATGGCTGGCCCTGGAGCTAGGGTGGGGGCAGGGCTAGGATGGGCCCCCGTCAGATTGGTCTGCATAGGGCCCCGCACTTGCTAAGACCGGCCCTGAGCAGAAGGATAGAGATAAGGCGTTAGCGCAGATATTTCCCTTTCAAGATGATGTGTTAGAAGTGCCAGGGAAGACTCGGGGGGGGGGGGGGGGGGGGAAGGAAGGGTAAAACAACTAGCGCGTCGGGGGAGAGTGCAGATGTTGAAAGGAATGAGGCATATGGAGGACTTTCCAAAAAGGCCAGGGGAGTTGTTGGAGTAGTTTCCTTCTTTTCTTAAGGAACAAGAATCTGACTCTACTCTGCAGTATGCATGGGAGAGAGCCAGGGAAGAAGGAAGAAGGCCTCAGGGACCAGCCTTTATTATTGAGAAGGGTTTATTGTTTAGGGTAACAAAAGCCAAGGAAGGAGAGTCTCTGGTGAAACAATTATTGGTCCCTCGTGGGTTTCGGGAGGTAGTACTACGAGTAGCCCATGATCACCCATTGGGAGGACATAAAGGGACTCAGAACACCTTAAGACAACTGCTAGGTCGGTTTTATTGGCCTGGGGTGTATAAGGAGGTGGAGGCTTACTGTGAGTCCTGTGGGTTATGTCAGAAGGTGGCGGGGAGAGGGCCAGGGCCGGTACCCTTACATCCGCTTCCTCAGATCGGGGTTCCGTTAGGGCGAATTGCTATGGATATTATAGGCCCACTTATCAGGTCCACTAGGGGGTTTATGTATATCCTGGTGATCATGGATATGGCTACGCGGTTCCCATGGGCAGTTCCTCTGCAAACTATATCAGCCAAGGTTATTGCAACGGAGCTTATTAGGCTGTTTTGTGAGGTAGGGTTTCCTAGGGAAGTATTGACGGACCGAGGAACGAATTTCCGGTCGGGCACACTTACCTAAGTATGGGAAGCTTTTGGTATTGTTCATATTAACACCTCGGCATACCATCCCCAGACTAATGGGCTAGTGGAAAGGTTTAATAAAACCTTGAAGACCTTGTTGAGGAAAGGATTAGGCTCGCACTATGAAAATTGGGACCAGCTACTGCCTTTTGCTTTATATGTGAGTAGAGAATGTGTTCAGTCCTCTCTTGGGGTTTCGCCCTTTGAGTTGATGTATGGGCGAGCTCCGAGGGGGGTGCTTGACATGGTAAGAGAACAGTGGGTTCCACCGGGACAGGAAGATAAGATGGTGGTCTCATATCTGTATGACTTAAAGGGTCGGTTACGGAGATTAGGGGCTTTATCTAGGGAAAATCTCAGGAGAGCCCAGGAGTATCAGAAAGAGAGGTTTGATAAAGGGACCCGGGAAAGGTCATTTGAGGAGGGAGATAAGGTTCTGGTTAGGATCCTGGATGGTCCTCATAAATTTACTAGTAGGTGGAGGGGACCTTGTACGTTGAAGAGGCGGTTGGACCAGTGACATATGAAGTGAGGAATGAACAAGGGAGAAATCAAACCTATCATGTTAATTTGTTGAAACCTTGGACGGAAAGGAAGGTCTTTGTAGGGAAGGTATGGGAGGAAGTGGAGGAAGACTTAGGCCCTCAAATCTTAGAAATTTTCATCTCCGAAGATCCAGTGGTGGGGGAAGGACTATAGAAGCAGCAGAAGGAACAGATTCAGGCCTTTTTGAGAGAATTTCAGGATGTACTTACGCCCTGTCCTGGCGAGACACATCTGATAACTCATAATATTATTACAGAGAAGGGGAAGGTGATGCGACAGAGACCATATAGGTTATCACCAGTTAAACAGCAGGAAATCACCAAGCAGGTGAGGGAGATGCTGGATTTTAGGGTGATAGAGGAGTCAGTGAGCCCATGGTCTAGTCCAGTGGTGCTGGTGCTGAAATCGGATGGGACGTGGCGCTTTTGTATTGACTTTCGTCAAGTTAATGCCCTGTCTCATCCTGACGCATATCCTATGTCACATATTGAGGAGCTGATAGACAGGCTGCTCAGTTCTTGTGTACTTTAGATCTAATGAAGGGATACTGGCAGATTCCCCTTTCTTTGGAGTCACAGCAAAAGACGGCTTTTTGTACCCCAGTCGGTCTTTTTCAGTTCAAGAGGATGCCTTTTGGATTGAATTCGGCTGCGGCATCCTGCCAGCGACTTCTGGGTAGGGTTTTCAGGCCTCATCAGGAGTATGCGGCCGCATACTTAGATGATGTGATCATTCACAGCACTGACTGGGAAACTCATCTAGTACAGCTGAGGAAGGTATTACAGTCTTTTAGGGAAGCAGGACTGACTCTTAATCCACAAAAATGTCATTTTGCGAAAAGAGAGGTTAAGTATCTTGGATATAAAGTTGGGAATGGACAGGTTAGGCCATTGTATGACAAGGGGAAGAGTATCCGTCAATTTCCTTTGCCCACTACCAAGAAAGGTTTGAGAGGGTTTCTGGGTTTAATAGGGTACTACAGAAGGTTTATTCCTCACTTTGCCTCTCTGGCTGCTCAATTGACAGACATGTTGAAAGGGAATAGACCTAATCAGCTTAGATGGGGGGAGAGGGAAGAGCGAGTCTTTTCAGCTTTACGGTTAGCATTGTGTGAGGAACCACTGCTTAGAACGGTGGACTTTGAGAAACCTTTTGTGTTGCATACAGATGCTTCAGGGGTGGGGTTAGGTGCTGTCTTATCCTAGGTACATGAGGGGGAGGAACATCCAATCTTATATTTAAGCCGTAAGCTGCTGCCTCATGAAACTCGGTATGCCACCATTGAGAGGGAGTGTCTGGCCATTAAGTGGGCTATTCAAGAGTGTCAGTATTATTTGGAGGGATATCCTTTTAAACTAGTTAATGACCACGCTCCTTTAAAATGGTTAGGGCAAATGAAGAACAATAATGCGAGACTCATGAGGTGGTATTTGGCATTACAGCCCGTCCAGTATAATATTGAGCATCAGGCAGGGAAGTTATTGCAACATGTGGATGTGTTGTCCAGGATTGCTAGTCTAAATGGTGCAAATTGTAAGAGGGAAAGGACTAGCAATAATTTGGGCAGGGGGGTATGTGAGAATCAGAGAAACCACAGATCCCAGAATGCATTGCGAGGGAGGGAAAGACAAGACCCGAACTACAGATCCCAGAATGCATTGTGGGGTAGGGAAAGACAAGACCAGAACAACTACAGAACCCAGAATGCACAGCGGGAGGGGCGGAGACAGGAGCATAGAGAACACAGATTTCAGACTGCCTGGAAGAATAAGAGAGGGAATGACAAATGAGAACGGGAGTGGCGGGAGAAGGAAAGAGAGGAGGCGGATTGGGAAATGGAATCAGCTGAGGAGAGGGTGGAACATCTGACTGAGGGGGTGGAGAATGAGAGGATGGAATGGGAGGAGTTGGAGCATGTAGAAGGAGAAGGGGTGGAAGAAGAGATGGAGGAGGGGGAAGAAGTGGCTAGAGAAGAAGAGTGACTTCTGGAGGAGCCCAAAGTAACAAGGAAAGCATAATAGTCAGGAGAGATCCGGTGGGTGGATGTCAAGAGATAAGTTGTTGACAGTTCTGGGTGGTGGATCATTTTTAGCCTGGCTTATGAAACTGTGTTTAAAGCTGGGCTGGCTGAAGGGAGTTTTGGAGGCCTTGCTGATTTCTGAGGCCTTACTAACTGAACTGTGTAGAAAAGCCTGGCTGGGTGAACTGTGGATAAAAGCCTAGCGGGTTAAACTGAGTATAAAAGCCTGGCTGGCTGAACTGAGTTTAAAAGACTGGCCAGCTGAACTGTGTTGTGTTACCACCCCTCTCGGCTGGACTGTAGTGATGTGCTCCCAGATACCTGATGGTTGTAGTCGTGGCGAATATCCAGGGAACACACACTCACAGCCGAGGGAGTGGAACAAATAAACTAACCTCGTCCTTTACTCTCAAAGAATAAAGGAGGAAAAGAAGCTAAATTTAGGAATTGTTCCTGAACTAGAAGAACCTCACCTTCAGATTTGCAAATTATCTTTTTCTTTATTGAATACAAATGCAAGCACATTTTCATTCAAATAAACTCTAATTCACAATTAGTGTGCGGCTTAATAGAACTGCAATAACATATTCAACATTCAAATGTAGAACTGCATGTATACCCTTAACTTTGTCTGTTTCACCTAAAAAGGCAGAAAAGAACCTTTTCACATAAGTATTTAAATTGTCTTTTATCAAAATCAGATATTTGTGATTATTCTCTTTCCTGATGTAAAAATTGGTCTCTTTGTGTGCACTATTGATGTTTTTGCAGGGATCTCATGGATTTTTAATATCTGATGGTCTGTTCCTTTGTTTTCCCTTAAAATGTTGTGAAAAAAAAATATATTCCATTCAACACCCTTGGCAATGTCACTTAGCTGTAGTTGAATTTACTTAGATGATGTCTTTCTTGCGTTGGAGCTCATCTGGAAATCCTTCAGCGGATGATCTACAGAATTCTTCTTCCTAAAACCTCACTTATAAAGAAAATAAATGGAAGCAAAGCCCTTAAAACTCCCTGCTTGTCCAGGAACGGACTCCACTCTGGTGACAATTAATCAGTTCTCAATACTGTGGCCACACTCTCTAATTGAAATAAAATAAGTTAAAGGTTTTCTCACTACAAAACCTATTTCTCACTGTTTATTCCCTGTTCTAAAATCCGGCAGGCTTCACACTGCATTCAGAGATCTCACACAGTAACCCATTCTATATTCAAATGGTGATTCAACATTGCATCTCACAGACTTCACATCTATATATATAAAAGGCAACCCCAACGTTCTATGAAGCCTCCAGCCGGAAGTGTGAAGCGCCAGAGATATCCGGTTTCCCCATGAGTGAATGAAAACAGCACAGCACGAAATCCCTCTCTCTGTAACAGTGAAGGACTCAGAGGGGGGAGGAGAGAGATGCCCTCACTCTCTCTGTAACACAAACACAGCACAGCAGGAAACTTAACACTGAAGGACTGGACTCAGAGGGGGGAGGGAGAGGGAGAGAGGGCAGAGGGCAGGGACACTCCCACATGCACACTCTGAAGAAAACCTTGCTAGCCCCCGTTTCATTTGCATCAGAAACGGGGCTTTTTTACTAGTATAAACATAAAATTTCCCTGCACAGCTATCAGATCAATCTGGAGAATACAGCATACTCATACAAAAACAGTGCTGGATTTTCTTTAATCTGCAGTCTGATTCCAAACCCTGTACTGAACTCAGAACTCTCACCAACAACACACCTTTCCCACAGACACAGCTTAATGGCTTCTTTTTCCAAATATCAACTTCTCTTCTCAGTCCTTCCCCTGTGTCATACTTAAAATCCTTACAGACTTTTTCCTGACATCCTTATAGGCTTTCTCCTGTAGTACAATTCCCACCACTACTACTACTACTACTACTACTATTTAACATTTCTAGAGCGCTACAAAGTGTACGCAGCGCTGTACAAACACAGAAGAAAGACAGTCCCTGCTCAAAGAGCTTACAATCTAATAGACAAAAAGTAAAGCATTTAAATTTAAAATATTTAAGCAGTCAAGCACAAGAGAACAGTCACAGAAGGACAGAAGATGTTGAAGGGTGGTCAGTGTGATTAGGTGTAACTCTGGTTGGAGTAGTGGGAGAAGGTGATAGAAGAATAGAAATGGGTGAGGTAAAGTAATGAGTGGGTTGATAGGGAGGTTATATAAGACATGTCACTCTAGGGGTGGGTGGGTAGAGGGGTAGGGTGGGTGGAAGCAGGAGAAGGTATTCTCTGCAGCCTATCTGTGAGATGGAAAATGCTCTCTGAAGCTGCTGCTATACGTTGTTAGTTTTCTCTCCCTGAAAGAGATCCAAGCCACACCCACGAAGTTCAAACTGTCAGTGGGGAGGGTGAGGGGAGGAAATGGCAGTGCTTGATGAAAAAGAGAGCTCAGTTTGATAGGAGATATACTATAGGATGTCATTCTGAGGCCAGGCTAAGTCTAAAGCAGGAGAAGGTATTCTCTGCAGCCTATCTGTGAGATGGAAAATGCTCTCTGAAGCTGCTGCTATAAGTTGTTAGTTTTCTCTCCCTGAAAGAGATCCAAGCCACACCCACGAAGTTCAAACTGTCAGTGGGGAGGGTGAGGGGAGGAAATGGCAGTGCTTGATGAAAAAGAGAGCTCAGTTTGATAGGAGATATACTATAGGATGTCATTCTGAGGCCAGGCTAAGTCTAAAGCAGGAGAAGGTATTCTCTGCAGCCTATCTGTGAGATGGAAAATGCTCTCTGAAGCTGCTGCTATAAGCCTCTCTCACCCTAAAATGGTAAATCACTTATCTCTGGAAAGTCAGGGCTATACTGGAACATTCACTCAGCTCACTTTCAATATCAAAGTACCCTTTTTCAATGTCACTTATTTCACTTTAAACTCATAAAATATACTTTTATTCCTCTTACATTTCACACACTCAGCATACGTTTCTTTCCCAGTCATTCCCTGCTCTGGTCTTCAGTTCACTCAGCAGTCTCCCTGGCAACTCACCCAGGGTTGCCAGGTAGAAATTTTTTTTCCAGCCCAATCCGGGCCAGAAACCAGCCCAAAACCCGCCCAAACACAAACCCCGCCCCTGACACCCCCACCCCCGCGTCACCGGCCCCGCCCCCACCGTCACCGGCCCCGCCTCCCACGTCATCGGGCCCGCCTCCCCGTCATCAGCCCCGCCTCCCACGTCATCGGGCCCGCCTCCCCGTCATCAGCCCCGCCTCCCCGTCATCGGCCCCGCCTCCCACGTCATCGGCCCCGCCTCCCACGTCATCGGCCCCGCCCAAAACGTCACTAACCCCGCCCAAAAACGTCACTAACCCCGCCCCCCGCGGCCGAAAAAAATCAAAAAGCCGCCCAAAAAGCCGCCCGGAAGCCTAAAAAACCGCCCAAAAAACCGCAACCCGCCGCGGGCAAAAATTTCCCGCGGCGGGGCACGGAAAACCGCCCAATTGGGCGGTAAAACCGCCCACCTGGCAACACTGAACTCACCCCACTAGAGGAACACCTGACATCACTCAACCAATCAGCTTGTCAGCTAAAGACTGTTTTTTTTCTCTGATCTGTTTAGAATCTCCCTCCCCCATAGAAGTAAATGCAAAACTTCTTATACAGAGAATTTCAAAGTCAATTTTAACCTGACTTGTACCCAAAACAGGAACATTTTAAAGTACAATCCCCACCTAATCATGGTTTATTTCTTGAAAATAAAACCACATTTAAGAAACATCTCACACTTTCTTCAGCTAACTCCATTAACAATTCCCAAACTAAACTTTAAACCTTTTCCAGCCAGCAGCATCCACCAACACCCTGGAACAGCCCCCCCCCCCCCCCTCCCAGAGCCCCAGGCAAAAAAACATTTAATATATGTTACCATATATTACAGTTGCAAAACCTGGCTAGCTGAACTGTGGTTTAAAAGCCTAGCTAGCTGGACTGTGTTGCAAAGCCTAGCTAGCTGAACTGTGGGGCTGTGAGTGCGAACAGCACAGCACGGACAAGAGAGAGAGAGAGAGAGACAATTACTCGATCGAGATCGAGAGGAGCGGCTGACAACTTCCTAGTGTGTACTGACTCTAAGAGATGGTTTTTCCCAGGAACCAGCTCCAGCTCTCACTGTACTCCCACTCCAGACCGCATTTTTGAACTGCCTCAGTGGCAGCCTCCCTGCTAGCGATTCAGCTCTCTCTATGTTTTTGTATATACAGCTTGTAATCTCCAACAGTCAGCTCCTTAATGACTTTGAGGGGCATAATCGAACGGGGATGCCCATCTCTAAGGGTGCTCATCTCTAAGGACGTCCTGGAGAAGGGGCGGGACATCCAGTATTATCGAAACAAGATGGGCATCCATCTTTTAGTTTCGATAATACGGTCGGGGACGCCCAAATCTCCACATTTAGGTCGACCTTAGAGATGGTCAACCTAAATGTTGAGATGATCGACCTTAGAGATGGGCGACCTTGGTTTTCACCGATAATGGAAACCGAAGACGCCCATTTCAAAAATGACCAAATCCAAGGCATTTGGTCATAGGAGGAGCCAGCATTCGTAGTGCACTGGTCCCCCTCACATGCCAGGACACCAACCGGGCATCCTAGGGGGCACTGCAGTGGACTTCACAAATTGTTCCCAGGTGCATAGCTCCCTTACCTTGTGTGCCGAGCCCCTAACCCCCCCCCCCTAAAAAAAAAAAAATCCACTCCCCACAACTGTACATCACTACCATAGCCCTTAGGGATGAAGGGGGGCACCTACATGTGGGTACAGTGGGTTTCAGGTGGGTTTTGGAAGGCTCCCATTTACCACCACAAGTGTAACAGGTAGGGGGGGAATGGGCCTGGGTCCACCTGCCTGAAGTGCACTGCACCCATTAAAAACTGCTCCAGGAACCTGCATACTGCTGTCAGGGAGCTGGGTATGACATTTGAGACTGGAAAAAAATGATTTTTATTTTTTTTGGGGTGGGAGGTGGTTGGTGACCACTGGGGGAGTAAGGGGAGGTCATCCCCGATTCACTCCGGTGGTCATCTGGTCAGTTCAGGCACCTTTTTGAGGCTTGGTCATGAAAAAAAAGGGACCAAGTAAAGTCGGCCAAGTGATCGTCAGGGACGCCCTTCTTTTTTCCATTATCTGCAGAGGACGCCCATCTTTTAACCACGCCCCATCCTGCCTTCGGTATGCTGCCGACACGACCCCGCGAACTTTGGTCGTCTCTGCGATGGAAAGCAGTTGAGGATGCCCAAAATCAGCTTTCGATTATGCTGATTTGGGCGACCCTGAGAGAAGGATGGCCATCTCCCGATTTGTGTTGAAAGATGGGCGCCTTTCTCTTTCAAAAATGCCCCTGGTAGTAACATAGTAGATGGCAGCAGATAAAGACCTGTACGGTCCATCCAGTCTACCCAACAATACATACTCATTACATATGGTATGAAGTGTTGCATCATATGTATACATGTTCTTGATTTATCCTTGCCATTGTAGATGGGGTATTTTTGGTGCAAAGCGTCATGTGCTGCTCTAACAACGGTTATTAAAAATCCGACGATGGTGTCTGGGAGCGCACACGTTGCCTCACCTATGTGGAAATTTGGGGGAAATTCCATTTATTTTTAATGGGGTTTTTACATGAAAATGATGTGAAATGGTGCCTGATAATGGTTTAAGAAAAATAGAACAAGGATTGGATTTAGGAAAATGTGACCTGGATGGTGGTACAATTTTTATTAAAGTATAATGTAATTTACCTTGTATTTTGTATGGAAATCCATTTTCTCTATACACTTTAATGGGAAAAATCTGATTTCAAAATGGAGTTTGTGAAAAGTTTACAAACTGTAATAGTTGGTTAACCTTCCACAAGCTAGCGTCTGATTGGTGCTGCTAGGTCAGTTGGCCTAGCTGCAGTCCTATTGCTAGGGGGAGGCAGAGCTGATACAAGGTGAGATGAACCGAAGAAGCTGAAGGAGCCAGACCTGTGCGATGAGTGTCCTGGTCTGAGAGAGAGAAATTGACTGTAATTCAGTGAGAGAGTGTGAGGAAAAAATTGTGTTGCATTGCAGGGCAGCTGATGACTGGAAGAGAGAAATGTCTGATTCCATAGGAAGATTGGTGAGTGCATGTGTATGGTGAATTCCAGACAGGTCCCCTAAAAGAGTAACCCAGTTTTGAGAACACTATTGTAAACAGTAATATTACACAGTGGAGGAAGAAATTATTTCCCTTTTAAGGAAATTTTGGGAGCGAGAGGGTGAAGAGAATAGCTGGTAGGCTCAGGCCTGAATTGGTTCTCAGCTGTATACACAACCTATAGGGATTTGATATACCTGCTCAAGGTGTTTGCCTTTATCAGTGTCTCCAAAGGTTTTGGAGTAAAGGTTGTCTGATATGAGAGGAACTGAAGACACCACAGTGAACAGACCTGTGTGAGAGTTGCTCTGCCAGTGTGTGTGTGTGTGTGTGTGAAATTGATATGTATAGAGAGAGAACTTAAGTAAAGGGGTGCTTGATGAAAGCAGATGAACTAAAGACACAGGAGGAGACAGATCAGTGAAAAAGGTTCTGCCTGTGTAATACGGAACCAGAGCTTAACCAGAGCAGCTGGAATTTTGTGGAGCAGACCTGGTGATGACAGACCTGTGTGGAGAGTGCTCTTCCTGTCTGTGTGTAACTAAGTGTGTTCAGGAGAGGCAGCCTGAATAAAACATAATTTTGTTGAATCAGAGTATCTGGTGATAGAGAGAGAGAGAGTAACCCGGTGGGACAGAAGCATTCTGATTGTGTGCACATGTGTTGACCTGTCAAGGGGTTATAAAAAAAAAAGGAAAAATAGCCTGATTTTAAAACCAGCTACAAACTGTTTGTTGGTGACTAGTGAATGTGACTGGTAACTGTGATTGTATAAAAGCTGGAGTGCTTTATTTATTTGTCAAGGAGCAAAGCTGTAACCACGGTACACTGGTTAGCAGTGAAGATGTGCTAACTTGAGTTTAGAGGGAATTGTTTTCCTTAACTGGGCCACTATTGATAAAGGCACTAGTGTGGGGAAATTGTGTATTGTGAGAGAGAGATTGAATTCCTTTCCCTTTCTGTACTGTTTTGTGAAAGGTGTGACTGGTTATAAAGGGTGATCAACCCGTATAAACAGAAGAGTGTTCCTCATTAGGCAGGGAAAAGTAACAAGGCAGGTCATGCAATAGGGAACATTAATTATCTGTTGATTTAATCTAGATAGGTTGGCCACAGTTTTTGGAAATAACAAAAATCCTTACAAAATTCCCACAAGATAGGGAGACAGGGTTTCAATTTCTTTTAGTTAACTAGAGTACAGGTACAGAGGCAGTTGGGCAACGCAAGAGGATCAACGCAGGAGCAACAAGTGCACCACCTACCAAGAAAGACCAAAGTTACCATCATACAAGAAAGGTCTACAGAGCAGCTAAGTGTTCCAGCCACCATCTCTTTCAGTAATTTAAGGGACTATGTATAAATATGGGTACTTACCTGATTGCTGAGAGTAGTCCATAAACCGTCTGAGTCACTTTAAGTAGAAATTTGTGTTCTGAAACAAAGAATTGAACACAAAGAATCAATTCCCTTGCTTAAGTGTATGAAAACTGGTGAAATTTTGGGTAAAGATAGGAAAAATTGATTAATGTACTTATCTGATGTGTTAAGTTGTGGTTTGAAAAGAAATTGATCGCTTCACAGCATATGTTTTCCTGAAATTATACAAGAGTTGAAAGTTATTGTGAGCTGAACTTACTTGTTATTATAAAACATTCATTGCACTTTAAAACCATCTTGTGCAATAAATTATTTAAATCCAAAATTTAGTGTGCAATATTGTCATCATTAAAATTTTGTAACATCTAGGGAAATTCGCTTAACATCTTGAATTGCACACTATATAATATACAGAATTTCCCCACCTTTCTTTGTATCTTCCCTAAGTGGTGAGTGTTTAGCCTGAGACCCTACACCGTGATTTTATTATTGTACCACCCTCCTTATAAACCTCACCCATAGGGGATCATTTTTAGGGCATAGACCATAGAAGTCTGCTCAGCACTGGCCTTGTTCTAAAATTTCTGAAGTTGTTGTCAAAGCACCCAAAAAGCTCTACTGTGGCCCATCTAAATCTACTCATCCTCCATCAGGGCACAGACCAAAGAAATCAGTCTACTTAATCTCCCCTAAGCTTCTTTGGATTTGATCCTTCTAAACAGGCTTCCTTGTCCAGCACTTGCAAACTCTTTTATTTTCCCTAAGCTCTCTAAGGCAGAGCTGATCACTTTAGCCTTTATATAGAAACCCCCCAACTGTACTGAGGCCCCAATCCCTGCACATACGTGGGTTGTCTCTTCTGCAGAGACACAAAAAAAATCACACCATTGCCACTATAGTTGATAATGTGATTGATGGACAGACATGGAAACTTCACAGGCAGAGTTTAGTATGAAGTCAAAAGAAAACCTTATTGGTGGAAAATAATTAAAGCAAAACAGTCTGTTCTTCTCACATGCTCACTTTCTCCTTGGCAACAATCACAATTACACCCTACTCTCTTAACACTTCTAGCTTCTACAATACAGTTTCAATTACTCATCCATAGGTCCAGGTCGGGCTCCAGCTAGGATGCTTAAGACCTGGGGTTTTCACAGCAAATAAAGACTTTTTGCAGTCTTCAGTTCATCTTTCATGCACTTCCTGGGCTTCTACAGGGTGGAAACCTCTGAGCTAGGGCCACTCTCCACTTCCCTGGGACTTTCCCTCACAGGTACTGTAGCACAGCCACACTTTAGGGAGGGTTCATTCCCTTGGAGCCTCCTTCCAGGAGATCTGTCCTCTTGGGATCCCTCTCTCTCTCCTGAAGACCTTGTCTGCAGTCTTTGAAGTTGATATTAAGGAAGGCCGAAGAGAATACTATTGCTATAATCCAGTTTGGACATGAATAGGGCATAAAGAATAGTCTTTTGAAAAGCCTCATCTAAAAGACAGCGGATTGCTCTGAACTGTCACAAAGTGGAAACACAGAATTTTACTAAAGCAGAGATATGCCGCTCAAAAGAAAGCTATTGATTTAAGATAACACCCAGGTACCTAAATTGGGAAACAAGGGTGATAAGGGAATTGAATAAGGTAGGGGATAGAATGGTGTTGTGCTTTTTCCAGTAGCCCAGATTGCCTATCTAAGGTAGTTTCTTGAGTGAGATCAAAATTTCCAGCAATTATTTTTCTACAGTCCAAGTCCAAGACTTAAGTATTGAGTTGGTAATGTTTTGAACAAATTTTGGGTCATCAATGTTTGGGGCATACACATTCATTAACAGAATTTTTTGAATATAAAGCATACAAATCAAAATTAGCCATATGCCTTGTTTGTCTGAAGTCTGTGAGAGAAGTTGAAAATTAAAAAATGTTTTGAAAAATATAATGCTTGACTGTTTTCACTTATATACACTGTCAGCTAGCACATTTGCTTATTTCCGATCTGATGAAGAAGGGCAACCTTCGAAAGCTAATCAAGAAATGTATTAAGTTATGTCCAATAAAAAAGGTATCATCTTATTTTCTTTTCCATGTTTTATTTTGTTTGATTTCTATTGAAAAATATAGAAACTCCAGCCTTTTTCTTTACTGCAGAGGAAAAATAGTGATCAGTGATCCAAGTTGGCTTAAATTTAAAATATTCATCATGTGAGAGGTGTGTTTCATGTAACATGGTTATATCTGATCTTAATGGATCAGATATAATCCACAGATTTTAATGGATTGAGTAGAAGGCAGTTCTCACAGAGCCAGGGTGATATTGCCATTAGAGTGGAGGTGAGAGCAGAAAGATGGGGGGATAGTGGACTGGTCTCATGAACAAATAGAATATTATCAGCCTAGTGAAAAGCATGTTTGCTGAGATCTTGTTTGTAAAAATCATGGAAGGTTATGTCACCAAGATGTTGGATAAATATGTGGATGAATATAATATTTTACATCCATCACAGTCTGGATTTCAGAAGATCTACATAGCACTGAGACTGTGGTAGCTTCCATTATTGCACACAGTAAAGCTCTGTTGAGTTGGGAGTCAGAATGCAATTATTGTTCAGTTTGATCTATCTTGTGCCTTCAACCTAGTCGATGATGATATTATGTTGTCCAGGCTGAGTGATATAGAGGCATATTTTCAAAGCACTTTGGGAGGCTAAGTTCCATAGGTTTCTATGGAACTTTGGAAGGCTAAGTGCTTTGAAAATTAGCTTGATTGGCATTTGTGACAATGTATTGAGTTAGTTTAGTGTTTTGTTTTTATCCATTCGAATTTATATAGTTCAGAAAAATGGTGACCTTTCAGCCAGCTGGAGCTGTGGGGTGCCACAAGACACTCCGTTTTCACTGTCATTGTTCAATGTACTACTCCAACCATTGGGCACAGCATTAGAAAAATGTAAGGTACCATTTTTTATCTATGCAGATTATATCACCATACTGTTTCCTGTGTCCAGGGACTGGACTACTACACTGAATGATATTATTATGTGTGTGCAACTGATCAAAGATTAGATTATGACCTATTGGTTCAAAATAATTGTGAAAAGACAAAATTTGTGGCTGGTTCATCTTACTCGCCTGAGTTTCCTATGCATTTTATTATTGGGCCACACACTTTCACCTTCAAATCTTGTTCTAGGATTCTGGGGGGTTTGTGAACTTAATCAGTTGGACACATTTTTGCAGCAAAGGAAGGGTCTAAATTTTAGTAATACTTGGTGCAAGCTCTGAAGGCAGATTTGTGTCCTTTAAGTATTGCAAGCATGGTGTTTTTATTTGAAACTTTTCCTGTATGACCAGGCTAAAGGACTCTTTTTTAATACGGTCACTGATTTTTATTGATAATGCATATAGCAGATACGGTGATATATAATTTTTTTGAGCCTCTGAAGTTTAGATTCTTAGTCCAGGCATTAATCCTATCCAGAATAAATGATTGTAATGTTATTTATGTTGGACATTCTATAACTTTGATTAAATGATTACAGCTTATTCAGAATACGGCAGTATTGCTGATATATTCAGCCAGTTCAGGGTGATATATAATTTTTTTGAGCCTCTGAAGTTTAGATGCTTAGTCCAGGCATTAATCTTATCCAGAATAAATGATTGTAATGTTATTTATGTTGGACGTTCTATATCTTTGATTAAACGATTACAGCTTATTCAGAATACGGCAGTATTGCTGATATATACGGCCAGTAGGTTCAATTCATCTACCCCATTTCTAAAAGAATTGCACTGGCTTCCTGTAGTTGCCAGGGTACAGTTTAAACTTTGTACCATCATTTTTTAAATTGTGAATGGAGATGCCTCAATGTATCTTACTGACAGAATCATATTTTTACATATAGGTTCTGTTGGTAGAACTCAGAATCAGATGCTATTATCTTTCCCTTCAGTAAGGCAGATTAAATCACAGCAATTGTTTGATTCATCTCTTCTTTATCGAGCTGTTTCGGTATGGAACTCATTACCTTTACAGATTCAGGCACTTATTAACTATTTAAAAGGCTCTTAAAACTCTTATTATTTAACAAATACATATTACTTAAGAATTGGAATTAGGATGGTAGATTGTGACTCCTGGAATATTATTGCCACTTTTTCAGTTTTGTTAATATATTGTGATCTGCATTGAACCATTTTTGGTTTTGATGAATAGAAGACTTGTGTAACATAACATAACATAACATAACATAACATAACATAACATAACATAGTAAGATTTAGGAAGATATTAAAAAGAAGAGGGGCAAGAACAAGTTTCAAGTTTCTTTATTACTTAAAGTACCGTCCATCAAATCTATACAAGCGGTTCACATATAAAATAATGTATAGATAATTGAAAGAATATGAAGCAGAATTCCATTTGTAGAAGAAAGGAGAGAGAAGAAACAGAACCATGTGGGAGGGAGAATGACGGAATGGGAGTGTTGATTAAAAAGTCATGAAAGTAAATTCAGTGAGAAAGGAGGTGAACCAGGATAACACAGAACATGAGATACCTAAATCATGGTGCCTTTGGAGAGGAATACCATGGTCCGTATAATCGAATGCGGCTGTGAGATCCAAAGAGACAAACAACACAATGTTTCCCTTGTTGAGAGAGGAGTGGAAGAAGTTCAAAAGGGTGGTCAGGATTGTCTCATAGCTCTCTGGCACAAAAGCCTAACTGATGTGGATGAAGGATATTCATATTCTCTACAAAATCTGAAAGTTGTTTAAAAACAACACGTTCTATGATTTTGAAAATAAAGGCAGGTTGGAAATCCTACAATAGTTAGAGGACAGATGTGGGTTAAGAGAAGGCTTCTTCAGGAGAGGATGGTCCATAGCATGTTTCCAGAGTGATGGAACATGTCCAAGGTTAAGACTGTTTGGAGACCATCTGCAGAACATAAGGAGATAGACAATGATGGGGTTGAGAAAGCCAAGACGAAGATACAGGATCAAGTAAACATGTTGTGGAATGAGTTTGGAACACAATTTTTGTAAAGGTTTTTAAGCTAAGAATGGTAAAGGAGGACAAGCGCTTCATTAAAGACATGGAAGGAGAAAAGGGCATTTGATCAGTGGATAGGTAAGGAGGGGATGAGCCTGCGAGCGAGCTGGAGACTGTTAGGGAAGGAGAGGAAGCTGGTTGTGTTTGAAGTTCAGATACCTCAGAAATGAAAAAATTAGCAAGGTCATATGAAGAAAGACAACATGCCAGAGAATTAGCATTGCTAGTAGTAGGAAAATCGCGTACAACTGAGAAGAGTTTCTTAGGCCTATTTGCAGCTTTCAAAATCTGAGATGAGTAAAAAGCCTCCTTTGCTTGTTTTTTTGAGCATGGTAGAAATTGTAAGATCTTTTATAGGCAGTGAGTGAAGCAGCAGTTATTTTCTCTCCTCCAAATTCTCTCTGCACGAAAGGTTTGATGGTAGAACAAGGATAAGCCATTTACCATGGTTATTTATTGAAGAAGACAGGGTAGAGAGGTGAATGTTGAGTATGAGAAGATGGGCAGGAGAGCAAGGACCTAAAAGCGAAGTCCCACAGCTGCACTTGAGAATCTAAGGGAACTTTCATAAAATCAGATGGGAGGAGAGAGCAGAGAGGAGGAACCTGAGAAAGGTCAATGCTAGGCAAAATCTGAGGGTAAGTGGGGTGAGAAAGAAATCTGATAAGATCAGAAATGTTAGGATAATGGAGCACAAAGGAAACTAGGAAGTTATCAGACCACGAGATGGGAGTGGATTGGAAAACTGAGAGTTTAAAGGAGGTAGAGGCAAAAGAAGAGATAACAAGATCTAGAATATGACCTCCTTGATGGATAGGGAAGACTGTGTGCTGAGTTAAGGAAAGATCAGAGAGAAAAGAAAAGAAATGCCTATCATATAAATGAAAGGATTGTCCCAGTGAAAATTAAAGTTACCCAGAATGAACAAGTTAGGGTAGGAAGTCACAGCTTCCGATAACGATTGAGATAAACTTTCCCAAGAGACCAGATCAAAAGCTGGAGGGAAATAGACAAGAAGTAGAAAAAGAGAGGTTGAGAATAAGAGTGTAACAAGCAGAAGCTTCTGACAGGAGAAACAGTGAATGGGAATTTCCCTTGCAGAAATAAAAGATGGAACATACAATTAATGGTTACTTTAATTCCCTTAGCTGGTTAAACCTATTCACCGGACAACTGAGGGTCTTTCAAGCACATAGTTTACGTTATCTGCTGTTTATATTGCCAGATGTTAATCATATATCAGTACTTATTTATTATTCACTTACAATATCCCCAGGTGTCTCCAGTAGATAAAATGGTAATAAATACTAAATTAGAATACCTTTCAGTCCAGTATAGATGGAAAAGGGTTCATGGTTGTTGGAGCAGAAACACAAAACCTCCTGCTCCTTTCTGTTAGGATTTTGTAGGGGTGGACAGGTTCCCTATTCCTGTCCATTAAAATAAGGCAACAAATGTTTTAGTTCTGTTTCTTGTCCTTGATCCTTCTTAAATTTTTGCTCCTCTAGCAAGTGCCTTAAATGGTCAACCTGTGAAGGTATGAACTGGTTGTTCTTTCAGTTAGGCTGCTGCTCCAGGCATATGTGAAGGGACTTCCCTGTAGTTGTAAGGTCAGAGGTGGAAGAATAACCTAAGACCAGTGGCATACCTAGGGTAGTTGACACCCGGGGCCGGTCATTTTTTAACACCCCCCCCCCCTCCAAAATCTAGTACTAGGCATGCCGAGAATACAAAACACTCAGGACCTATAGAGCAATTCTAGCATACCATAAGCAGTAATTTCTACAAGTCACACAAGGAAAAGGAAAGCATCTTAAACACTACAGTGAACACTAGAACATCAATTCACCTACTGTAAAACGAAACCAGGCAGAATAATACAGATCGTCCATCTTGCACAGTCAATGCCAACCGAAAGCCAAGCCTTTTTCACAAACACAGATACACCCTAATCCACTATAGAATAAGCAATAATAACCTTTCTATTTAGACAAAAATTAAACTGAACCCCCCAAGATGCCAGACTCTGCATACAATGCAACACCACAGAAACAGAAAATGTCCCCTAGTACTGTGCAAAATATAAAGACATCAGATGTAAATTTGAAAAAACTAACAAGTACCAATCACCACTTTACAAATTAACAAATAGAAATAAAACAAATATATAAAATAAAATAATACCATTTTATTGGACTAATACATTTAGCTTTCAGAGGCCAAAACCTCCGTCCTCGGGTCAGTACAGTATAGTGCTGTTACAGTATCCTATCCTGACCTGAGGAAGGGGGTTTTGTTCTCCGAAAGTTAGCCAAAATGTATTAAAATTAGTCCAATAAAAAGATTACATTGTTTACATGTTCTATTATAAACATTTATTAACACAGCTACAATACTACTTTATCCTAAAGCAAAAAAAACAAAAATATATATTTTATTTACAGTTTGTTGTCTCTGGTTTCTGCTTTCCTCATCTTCTTTTCACTGTCTTCCTTCCATCCAGCATCTGTCTTTGTTCTCTCTCTCTGCCATCCAGTGTCTGCCCTCTCTGCTGTTCCCTCCATCCAATGTCTGCCCTCTCTCCCTGCTCCTTCCATCTACATCTGCCCTCTATCTCTGCCCGTCTACCCTCTCTCTCTCTCCCCCTTCCATTCACTGTCTGCCCTTTCTATCCCTTCCACCCACTGTCTGCCCTTTCAATCCATCATTTGCCCTCCCTCTCCCATCCATCCAGGGTCTGCCCTCCCTCTCCTCCCCCTTCCATCCAGGATCGGTCCCCTCTCTCTGCCCCTTTTTTTCAGCCCCAGTTCCAGCCCCACTATCCCACCAGTCCCCAGTTTCAGCCCCAGTCCTTTTCTCCCACCAGTCCTGAGCTTTAGCCCCCAGCCACTTCTCCCTGTCCTCTTTTTAGCCCCCAGTTTCAACCCCAGCCCTTTTCTCTCACCAGTCCTGAGCTTCAGCCCCAGCCACTTCTCCCTGTCTCCTTTTCAGCCCCCAGTCCCCACAATTTCAGCCCCTGCCACCTTTCAGCCCCCAGTCCCAGTACTAGCCCCCTTATCCCACCTACCCTCCTTTTAGCCCCCAGTTTTAGCCCCTGTCATCCACATGCCTTGCCCCCCTTTTCAGCCCGACCCATTCTCCCACCTGACCCAGGCATGCCCCATTTTCCATCATGACCCCTTCTCAGACCCCAGTTCTAGCCCCCTTCTCCCATTTGAGAACCCCCACCCCAGTCCCCTTCTCCCATCTGAGAACCCCCACCCCACCCCACCCCAGTCCTTCTCCCATCTGAGAATCCCCAGAACCCCCCTCCCCACCCCAGTCCCCTTCTCCCATCTGGAAACCCCACCCCACCCCACCCCAGTCCTTCTCCCATCTGAGAATCCCTAGAACCCTCCTCCCCACCCCAGTCCCCTTCTCCCATCTGAGAACCCCACCCCACCCCAGTCCTTCTCCCATCTCAGAACCCCCCTCCCCACCCCAGTCCCCTTCTCCCATATGGAAACCCCTCCCCACTCCAGTCCCCTTTTCCCATATAAAAACCCCTTCCCCCCATGTGAGAACCCCCACAACACCCCTCTCCCATCTGAGAACCCCCTCCCCACCCCAGTCCCCTTTTCCCATATAAAAACCCCTTCCCCCATGTGAGAACCCTCACAACACCCCTCTCCCATCTGAGAGCCCCCTCCCCACCCCAGTCCCCTTCTTCCATATGAAAACCCCCTCCCCATCTGAGAACCCCCACAACACCCCTCTCCCATCTGAGAGCCCCCTCCCCACTCGTCCCCTTCTCCCATATGAAAACCCCCTCCCCTCCCCATATGATAACCCCCACAACACCCCTCTCCCATCTGAGAACCCCCTCCCCACCCCAGTCCCCTTCTCCCATATAAAAACCCCTTCCTCCCATGTGAGAACCCCCACAACACCCCTCTCCCATCTGAGAGCCCCCTCCCCACTCTAGTCCCCTTCTCCCATATGAAAACCCCCTCCCCATGTGATAACCCCCACAACACCCCTCTCCCATCTGAGAACCCCCTCCCCACCCCAGTCCCCTTTTCCCATATAAAAACCCCTTCCCCCCCATGTGAGAACCCCCACAACACCCCTCTCCCATGAGTCCCATCTGAGAGCCCCTCCCCACCCCACCCCAGTCCCCTTCTCCCATATGAAAACCCCTCCCCTCCCCATATGATAACCCCCACAACACCCCTCTCCCATCAGAGAACCCCCCTCCCCACTCAGTCCCCTTCTCCCATATGAAAGCCCCCTTCCCTCCCCATGTGATAACCCCCACAACACCCCTCTCCCATCTAACCCCCTCCCCACTCAGTCCCCTTCTCCCATATGAAAACCCCCTCCCCTCCCCATGTGAGAACCCCCACAATACCCCTCTCCCATCTGAGGAGCCCACCCCGACCCGACTCGACTCTCCTGCTCCCACCCTACCTTTAAAAAAAAATTTTTGAAGCGTCGTTGCAGGTAGCGCCTTGCATCTGCCCTGCTTGTTGTAAAAGAAGTAAATCTCTTCGCTTCGTCGTCGTCGGGCCTCACTATGTCCCGCCCTCCTCTGAGGTAATTTCCGCGAGGGCGGGACATAGTGAGGCCCGACGACGACGAAGCGAAGAGATTTACTTCTTTTACAACAAGCAGGGCAGACGCAAGGCGCTGCCTGCAACGATGCTTCAAAAAAATTTTTTTAAAGGTAAAGTGGGAGCAGCGGGAGTGAAGCAGATCACCCCCCCACCCACTGACACCCGGGGCGGACCGCCCCCACCGCCCCCCCTTGGTACGCCACTGCCTAAGACAAAGTGAGTTAGCAAGGAATGGGCTTAATTACTCAGATGGAATGGTTCCACTGCCACAAGAACCTTCTCTCCTAACATGGTAAGGCCCTCCCAGGCTTCTACCAACTTCCAGCACCTTCTATAAGTTCCAGAGCTTTCCTATACTGGAGCTTTCTATAGACTAGCTGGGACCTTTCCTGACAGTTGCAGGTTGTACAGAGTTCAACAAGAGCCCACAATTAGAATGGACCTCAGGAGCAATGCTGGAATAAAATTCAGGCATCTCTCTCCTATTGGCTAACTGGCTTCTCCCTACTACACTACTAATAGCAAGCTGAAAAGTATTTGACTATCCCAGTCTTGTTCAAAAATGTGCAAAATCAATGAAATAAGTTTCACTTTTTTCTTATTTAAAGTGGAGAAAAATGACCTCAGTAGTCAAAGCATGGCAGCAGTGTCATAATAGCACTCAGTGCCAGCATTGAAACGACTCCGTTCTTATCACTGGTCTGAAAACTACACTTGCATGTGAGTAAGAGGGTTATATTTATCCCATTGAAAAATAATAAATTCAAGCGTGGTATTAGGCAATTGCTTGATCAATAATGTGACTTAGCTTTTTTTATTATGCCCAACGGGGCTCACCGTTTCACTACTACGATTAGCTTCCTCAGGGGGCCAAGTAACTGTCGGCAAGTCGCACTGCCTTATACATTGACGTCCATGGCTTCCATGATACCGGAAGTGAAAGCCTTTATCTGTATTCTCCCTACTACAGCCAGAAGCGAGGAGGGCACTGACACTAACATGACCTTTAGAGAACAGCAGTGAGAAATTCAGGCAGATTTAGCCTGCTGAATCTCTCATGATTTTACACATGGGAAAGTTCAGTCTTGATCGAAAGAGGGAGGGTCTTCGACAGAGTGAGTGCAACAACAGTAAAGTGTTTCCTAGAGAGTTGAGTCATATGTGGAGAAAGGAGATGACAGTGAGTAAGTGCTGTTGGAAGGAACAAAGAACTTCCTGTTGTGAATAAGGGACAAGAAGGTTTGACAGAAATGATGGAAGAACAGAGTACAAGGTCTGGTGAACAACTGTCAAGTATATAAAGGGGATACAAAAAGAGACTGGGAGCCAGTGTTCTGAGAAATAGAGGTGTTACATGATCATTTTACCAAATAACATTTTAATAGCATTGTTTTTGACAATCTGAAGTAACTGAATTTGAGAAAGCGGTAAACCATGATACAAAAAAATACAGTAATCTAATTTTGTAATGACAAGGGCCAAGGGAAGAATTCTAAGAGATGAAAAATCAAGCATTGAATGGACAGACTGGATTTGCCTCAAGGTGGAGAAATTACGTTGAACAAAAAGATACAGCGGAATTAGAAGAGTTTCAAAGAGTGACCAAAATGATAAAGAGGATCGAACTCCTCTCGTATGAGGAAATGCTAAAGAGGTTAGTGCTCTTCAGCTTGGAAAAGAGACGGATGAGGGGAGATATGATTGAGGTCTACAAAATCCTGAGTGGTGTAGAACAAGTAGAAGTAAATCGATTTTTTACTCGTTCCAAACGTAAAAAGACTAGGGGGCACTCGAGGAAGTTACATGGAAATACTTTTAAAACAAATAGGAGGAAATATTTTTTCACTCAACGAATAGTTAAGATATGGAACTCTTTTCTGGAGGATGTGGTAACAGTGGTTAGTGTATGTGGGTTTAAAAAAGGTTTGAACAAGTTCTTGGAGGAAAAGTCCATAGTCTGCTGAGACAACATGGGAAGCAACTGCTTGCCCTGGGATTTGTAGTATGGAGTGTTGCCATGATTTGGGTTTCTGCCAGATACTTGTGACCTGGCTTGGCCGCTGTTTTGAAAACAGGATACCTGGCTAGATGTGGTCTGACCCAGTATGGCTAATCTTATGTTCTTATGTAACCAATGAAATCTATTTTTGAAAAGCGGACCCCAAGGACTTTAACAGAATCCATGTGAGGCATATCTACACAGTGGATATGGGGAGGAGAAGAAGATAAGATAGGGAGCCCAGAAAAGAAGATGATCGCGAGGAAAACTAAACAAAGAAGCTTGAATGGAATTCCCTAAAATGAACTTCTACTACTACTACTACTACTTAACATTTCTAGAGCGCTACTAGGGTTACGCAGCGCTGTACAAATTAATGAATAAGGACGGTCCCTGCTCAGAAGAGCTTACAATCTAAAGAACGAAATGTCAAGTTGGGGTAGTTGAGATTTCCTGAGAAGAGGTGTAGTGATTAGGTGCCGAAGGCGACATTGAAGAGGTGGGCTTTGAGCAATGATTTGAAGATGGGTAGGGAGGGGGCCCGGCGTATGGGCTCAGGGAGTTTGTTCCAAGCATGGTGTGAGGCGAGGCAGAAAGGGCGAAGCCTAGAGTTGGCGGTGGTGGAGAAGGGTACTGAAAGGAGGGATTTGTCTTGAGAGCGGAGGTTACGGGTAGGGACGTAAGGGGAGATGAGGGTAGAGAGGTAAGGAGGGGCTGCAGATCGAGTGCATTTGTAGGTGAGTAGGAGAAGCTTGAACTGTATGCGGTATCTGATCGGAAGCCAGTGAAGTGACTTGAGGAGAGGGGTGATATGAGTATATCGGTTAAGGCGGAAGATAAGACGTGCGGCAGAGTTCTGAATGGACTGAAGGGGGGATAGATGGCTAAGTGGGAGGCCGGTGAGGAGTAGGTTGCAGTAGTCAAGGCGAAAGGTAATGAGAGAGTGGATGAGAGTTCGGGTGGTGTGCTCGGAGAGGAAGGGGCGAATTTTGCTAATGTTATAGAGGAAGAAGTGACAGGTCTTGGCTATCTGCTGGATATGCAAAGAGAAAGAGAGGGAGGAGTCGAAGATGACACCGAGGTTGCGGGCAGATGAGACGGGGACGATGAGGGTGTTATCAACTGAGATAGAGAGTGAAGGGAGAGGAGAAGTGGGTTTGGGTGGGAAAACAATGTTCAGTCTTGGCCATGTTCAGTTTGAGGTGGCGGTTGGACATCCAGGCAGCAATGTCGGATAAGGTAAAATTATGTATCATACCTGATAATTTTCTTTCCATTAATCATAGCTGATCAATCCATAGACTGGTGGGTTGTGTCCATCTACCAGCAGGTGGAGATAGAGAGCAATCCTTTTGCCTCCCTATATGTGGTCATGTGCTGCCGGAAACTCCTCAGTATGTCGATATCCAAGCTCCATCCACAGGACTCAGCACTTAGAGAATTACACCCACAAAGGGACACTCTGCCCAGCTCACCACCGCCGAAACGGGGGAGGGGAATTAACCCAGCTCATCCCCACACAAGTGGGGGAGGGGAATCCGTCCAGCTCATCCCCGCGGAGCGGGGGAGGGACACCACACCCGCCGATGCGGGGGGATCTGGCTTATCCTGCAACCGCAACCGCGGGAGGAGCTGACTGACCCTAACACCGCCGAAGCGGGAGGGGTACAAAGCTGCCCTACTGCCGCACGAAGCGGGAGGGAGCACCGGCAGAATTTAAGTCTCAATCCAGCCCCGTAAAACGGAGGGGAGAGGAATGCAGCAGCTCACTGTAACACAAATTCGTCTGAACTCTTGAAGAATTCATTGAAAAACTTGAACACGAAGTCCTCCTGAACAGGAACTGAAGACTAAACTTGAACCTGAAATGCAACCAGAATATAAACAGTACAGATATCTGGGAGGGGCTATGGATTGATCAGCTATGATTAATGGAAAGAAAATTATCAGGTATGATACATAATTTTACCTTCCATATCATCATGCTGATCAATCCATAGACTGGTGGGATGTACCGAAGCAGTACTCACCCAGGGCGGGACATTGAAATCCCTGACCGCAACACTGAAGCTCCAAACCGGGCCTCCGCCCGAGCAGCCACAGTCAAGCGGTAATGCCTGGAGAAGGTATGGGCCGAAGCCCAAGTTGCCGCCTTGCAAATCTCTTCCAAGGAGACGGACCCGGCCTCTGCCATCGAGGCCGCCTGAGCTCTAGTGGAGTGAGCCTTCAGCCGGATAGGCGGCACCTTCCCCCGGCCACATAAGCCGCTGCAATGGCTTCCTTGACCCATCTTGCCACTGTAGGCTTAGCAGCCTGCAGACCCTTACGAGGACCTGCAAACAGGACAAACAGATGATCCAATTTCCGGAAATCATTGGTCACTTCCAAGTATCTGATGATGACACGTCTCACATCCAGATATTTGAGAGCAGAGTATTCCTCTGGGTAGTCCTCCCTACGAAAGGAAGGGAGACAGAGCTGCTGATTCACATGGAAGCGAGAAACAATCTTGGGCAGGAAGGAAGGCACTGTGCGAATAGTCACTCCTGCCTCAGTGAACTGCAGAAAAGGCTCTCTACATGAGAGCGCCTGGAGCTCGGAAACTCTTCTGGCTGAAGTGATAGCCACCAAAAAGATGCTTTCAACGTCAGGTCTTTCAGAGATGCCCTCGACAAGGGTTCAAAAGGCGGCTTCTGCAAGGCTCTTAGCACCAGGTTGAGATTCCACGCAGGCACCACTGAGTGCAGAGGAGGGCGCAGGTGATTAACTCCCTTGAGAAAGCGCACCACATCTGGCTGCGAAGCCAGGGAAGCACCCTTCAGGCGGCCCCTGAAGCAAGCCAGAGCTGCTACCTGGACTTTAAGGGAACTGAGCGACAGGCCTTTCTCCAGACCTTCTTGCAGGAACGCCAACACTGAAGAAATTGGAGCAGTGAAGGGAGAAAGTGAGCCTGCTTCACACCACGCTGCAAAGATACGCCAAACCCTGGCGTAAGCAGTAGAAGTAGAGCACTTCCTCGCTCTCAGCATAGTGGCGATGACCTTGTCTGAGAAGCCCTTCTTTCTCAGACGCTGCCGCTCAATAGCCAGGCCGTAAGACCAAAGGGGGAGGGATCCTCCATCACCACGGGGCCCTGATGTAACAGGCCCTGCTCCACTGGCAGCCGCAGAGGATTGTCGACTGAGAGCCTGATCAAGTCTGCATACCAGGGACGTCTGGGCCAGTCCGGACCCACCAGGATTATCCGGCCCGGATGCTTTGTCACCCGGTCTAGCACCCTGCCCAACATGGGCCAGGGCGGGAACACATAGAGAAGCTCTTGTGTTGGCCACTGTTGGAGAAGAGCATCTACTCCCAAGGATCGAGGGTCCCGTCCTCTGCTGAAAAAGCGCGGCACTTGGCAATTGGCCGATGACGCCATCAGATCTAGGCTCGGCTGGCCCCAGCGCTTCGTGATGTCCAAGAACGCCTGAGCAGATAGCTGCCACTCTCCGGGCTCCAAGGTATGGCGACTGAGAAAGTCCGCCTTGACATTCATGACTCCGGCAATGTGGGCCGCTGACAGCTGTTCCAGGTTCGCTTCCACCCACTGGCATAGATTCATGGCCTCCTTGGCTAGAGGGGCGCTCTTGGTACCTCCCTGGCGGTTGACATAGGCCACAGCCGTGGCATTGTCCGACAGGACCCGTACTGGCTTCAACGCCAGTACCGGGATGAACTCCAAAAGCGCCAACCGAATGGCTCTGAGTTCCAGGAGGTTGATAGACCACTTTGCCTCTGCAGGAGACCAGAGCCCCTGCGCTGTCCTTCCCAAGCAGTGGGCTCCCCAGCCCGACAAAGAGGCGTCCGTCGTGACGACAATCCACTCCGGGGTCACCAGAGGCATTCCTGCAGACAACTTGTCTGTCTGCATCCACCAGCTCAGCGCCTTGCGCACTGCTGGGTCCAAGGGAAGGCGCACAGCATAATCCTCCGACATCGGAGTCCAGCGCTGCAGCAGAGAGTGTTGTAGTGGTCTCATATGAGCCCTGGCCCAGGGCACTACTTCCATCGTGGCCGTCATAGAGCCCAACAGCTGCACATAGTCCCAAGCCCGAAGAGGAGAGGCTACTAGGAACTGGTCCACCTGAGCCTGAAGCTTGACAATCCGATTGTCTGGCAGGAACACTCTGCCCACCTGGGTGTCGAATCGAACACCCAGATACTCCAGGGACTGAGTCGGGCGCAGCTGGCTCTTCTCCCAGTTGATGATCCACCCCAGGGAGCTCAAAAGAGCAACCACCCGTCCACAGCTTTGCCGCACTCTGCATAAGAGGGGGCTCGGATGAACCAGTCGTCCAGATAAGGATGGACTTGTACTCCTTCCTTTCGCAGGAAGGCCGCGATGACCACCATTACTTTGGAGAAGGTCTGCGGAGCAGTAGCCAACCCGAAAGGGAGGGCTCTGAACTGGAAGTGTCGGCCCAGGACTGCAAAACGCAGAAAGCGTTGATGAGGAGGCCAGATGGGAATATGCAGGTACGCTTCCTTGATGTCCAAGGAAGCCAAGAACTCTCCTGCCTTCACTGCCGCTATAACAGAGCGGAGAGTCTCCATGCGAAAGTGCCGCACTTTCAAGGCCCGATTGACCCCTTTGTGGTCGAGGATAGGCCGTACAGAACCTCCTTTCTTTGGTACCACAAAGTAAATGGAGTAATGTCCCTTGCCAATCTGATTTTCTGGCACCGGAACGACCTCACCCAGGCGGATCAGGTTGTCCAAGGTCTGCTGCACTGCCACAGCTTTGACCGGAGACTTGCAGGGAGAGAGTACAAACCCGTCTCTTAAGGGTCGGCAGAACTCTAACTTGTAGCCATCTCTGATGACTTCCAGCACCCAAGCGTCTGAAGTTACTTTGGTCCATTCGCCCAGAAACGAGGACAGGCGTCCTCCAATCTGCACTGGGCCATGGACCAGGACCCCGTCATTGGGTACGAGACCCTGGGGGAGGACCGGAGGGCGTACCTCCGGGACGGCGGTCTCTGCGAAAGGAATGCTGCTTGGGGGAGAAGTTCCTTTTGAAGGAAGAGGGGGCAGAGGAGCCCGACTTGCCCGGGCGGTACCGACGGGCTTCTTGAAACCGTCCTCTGGAGATACCGGGGCGAGCACTGGCCCGAGCCCTGACCTCTGGTAACCTCTTGCCCTTAGACGTGCCGAGATCGGTCACGATTTTGTCCAGCTCGACCCCAAAGAGCAGCTTGCCTTTAAAAGGCAACTTAGCCAGGCGGGACTTAGAGGCGTGGTCCGCAGACCAATGTTTCAGCCAAAGCCAGCGCCGCGCAGAGACTGTCTGAGCCATGCCTTTAGCCGAGGCTCTCAAGACATCATACAGTAAGTCTGCCAAATAAGCCAAGCCCGATTCCAGGGCCGGCCAGTCAGCCCTCAAGGAAGGATCCGAGGGGGAAGCCCGCTGCACCAACGTCAGGCACGCCCTGGCCACATAGGAGCCGCAAACTGAGGCCTGCAAACTTAAGGCAGCCGCCTCAAAGGACGACCTTAAAGCCGCTTCCAATCTTCTGTCTTGGGCGTCCTTTAGTGCCGTGCCACCTTCCACCGGCAACGCCGTTTTCTTAGTCACCGCAGTGATTAAAGAATCCACGGTAGGCCAAACAAAGTCCTCACGCTCACTTTCAGGCAAAGAATAGAGGCAGGACATAGCCCTAGCCACTTTGAGGCTCGCTTCCGGGACATCCCATTGAGCCGAAATTAAGGTGTGCATGGCATCATGCACGTGGAAGGTTCTAGGCGGGCGCTTCGTCCCCAGCATAATGGCGGAGCCAACAGGGGCTGAGGGAGAGACGTCCTCCGGAGAGGAAATCTTCAAAATGCTCATGGCCTGCATTAACAGGTTGGGCAAATCCTCTGAGCGAAAGATCCATGCTGCAGAGGGGTCATCCGCTCCATCCGAGCGGGAATCCGTCTCTTCCAAGGAATCCCCAAAGGACCGTTGGGAGAACTCAGATACGCTGCCCTCATCTACATCAGAGGAAACAGCGTCCTCTAAGGCCTGGGCATCCACCCGAGGGCGTTTACTTCCGGGGGCCTCAACCCCTTTATCGTACAAGGGAGAAGGGGCAGCGTTCTGCATAAGGAAGGCCTGATGCAGCAGCAAAATAAACTCGGGGGAGAAACCCCCCAAACTGTGCAATTCAGCAGCCTGGGCCACAGCCCTAGACGCACCCTCAACCGGCGCTCACAAGAGCGGGGGAGAACCATGCTGCGCATCCAAGATGGCGTCCGGCGCGACACTCCGCGAAGGAGCCGCGCGGGAAGAACGGCGCTTAACTTTAGCCGCTTTTTGCCGTCGCCCAAATCAAGGGCGGCCATGGCATGAACGTCTCCCAGCTCAAGGGCGGCCCAAGAAGAAGCCGTCCGAGCAGAGTGGCCAGCCAAGATGGCGGAGGCGAGCAGCGGGGGATGGGCGTTTATGGCGGGAAAAACCGCCGCGCCGGAGGAATACCCGGGACACTGACCGGCCTCCAAACTGACACCCAACAAGGGCGAATCAGACTTTAAAACCCCCGCATCCCCGCTAGAAGCGCACACGTGGTCCGGGGAGCGATTCTTCGCGCCCTCACCCTCCGATGCCATAGGCCACGTGGAGATCAATCGGGGAACCCCCTGCCCGCTATAAAAAGGTAAAAATTACCTGCTTCTCGCTCCGAGCTGTAACGACCTGGTGTCCCAGTGAGTAGCTGCAATAAACGTTTAAATAAACGTCGAAATAAACGCCCTTAAGGACGTCCAAAATTTTTTTTTTTTTTTTTTAACGGAGCCAGCGGGAGGGGGGAGAAAAGGAGGGACCTGACGCCACCAGGTTTGCACTTGCTCAAGAAGAGCCCTCAACCCCAGGCACTCAACAAAACCTAAAAATTAGGCTTGGAGGCCTAGCCAGAGCTGCTGCTGCGTGTGACCACCACCTGCTGAGATAGAGAACATACTGAGGAGTTTCCGGCAGCACATGACCACATATAGGGAGGCAAAAGGATTGCTCTCTATCTCCACCTGCTGGTAGATGGACACAACCCACCAGTCTATGGATTGATCAGCATGATGATATGGAAGCAGGCCGATACCTTGGCCTGGGTTTCCGCAGTGATTTCTGGTACGGAGAGATAAAGCTGGGTGTTGTCAGCATAATGATGATAGTGGAAACCATGAGAAGAGATCAGGGAGCCTAAGGAAGAGGTGTAGATTGAAAAAAGAAGGGGCCCGAGGACAGATCCCTGAGGAACTCCAACAGAGAGCAGGATAGGGGAAGAGGACGAACCATGAGAGTGTACTCTGAAGGTACGATGGGAGAGATAAGAGGAGAAACAGGAGAGGACAGAGCCCTGGAACCCAAAGGAGGACAATGTGTCAAGAAGTAGGTTGTGATTGACAGTGTCAAAAGCGGCAGATAGGTCGAGGAGGATGAGGATGGAGTAGTGACCTTTGGATTTGGCGAGGAACAGGTCATTGCAGACCTTAGATAGTGCCGTTTCTGTCGAGTGTAGGGGGCGAAAGCCGGATTGAAGCGGATCGAGGATGGCATGAGTGGAGAGAAAATCAATGCAGTGGCTGTGAAAGGCGCGTTCAAGTATTTTGGAGAGGAAGGGTAGGAGGGAAATGGGGCGTTAGTTGGAGGGACAGGTAGGGTCAAGTGATGGTTTTTTGAGGAGTGGTGTGACCACAGCATGCTTGAAGGTGTCCAGGACAGTTGCAGTGGAGAGAGAGAGGTTGAGGATATGATAGATGGTGGGGGTGATAGTAGGAGTGATGGTGTTAAGTAAGTTGGTGGGGATGGGGTCTGAGGAACAGGTGGTGGATTTCGAGGAGGAGAGGAGATGGGCGGTTTCCTCTTCGGTGATAGCAGGAAAAGAGGAGAAGTAGGCCTGGGTAGGTTGGTTGAGAGAGTGGGTTATATGATGAAGAGGAGGAGAAGGTTTGGTGGTGAATTCGAGGTTGATCTTCTGGACCTTGTCACGGAAGTAGTCGGCCAGAGATTGAGGAGAGAGTGAGGGGGGGGGGGAGCGGAGGCACTTTGAGGAGGGAGTTGAGGGTGGCAAAGAGACGACGTGGATTAGAGCTGAGGGAATTAGTCAGTTGGGTGTAATAGTCCTGTTTAGCGAGGAATAGGGAGGATTGAAAGGAGGATAGCATGAATTTGAAGTGAATGAAGTCAGTATGGGCGCGAGATTTCCTCCAGAGGCGTTCAGCCGAACGGGCGCAGGAGCGAAGGTATCGGGTGCAAGGGGTCAGCCAGGGCTGGGGATTGGTACTCCTTGTGGGACAGGAGATGGGCGGTGCAAGGGTGTTTAGAGCAGAGGAGAGAGTGGCATTGTAAGTGGAGACAGCTTTGTCAACAGATTTGGAGGACATGATGGAAGGGAGGAGATCAGATACTAGAGGATAAGGTGGGGGGGGTCAACAGCCTGGAGATTTCTGGACGTAGTAGTTAGTGTTGGGCGAGATTGAGGGGGAGGGTGCTGAAGTGTGAATGTGATTAGGTGATGGTCAGAGATAAGAAGAGCTGAAACGCAGAAATTGGAGGGTTAGCAAGTAGAAGAGAGGACGAGATCAAGACAGTGGCCAGATTTGTGAGTAGGGGTGGTGGGGCTCAGTTGGAGGTTGAAGGAGGAGGTAAGAGTGAGGAACTGAGAAACATATGAGTCGGATGGGTTATCAGTGTGAATGTTGAAGTCACCAAGAATGAGGGATGGGGATGAGGGCTCAAGAAAAACGGAGAGCCAGGCATCGAAGTCGGTAAGGAAGGAAGGGAGGGATTTATCAGGGGGGCAGTAAATGACTGCAACTCTGAGTGGCAGTGGGTGGAATAGAAGGATGGAGTGAACTTCAAAGGATGAGAAGCAGTGAGACTGAGGTAGGTGGAGAGGTTGAAAACTGCAGGAGGGCGAAAGTAGTAGCCCGACTTCTGTAAAGATACCAACATGGGGATCATATGATTATGCATTTCCTTCCCCCCAAAAATCTAGTCTGTGTATTAATATGTTATTTATATTTATTGCTTATGTTGGAGGTGGTGGAGACAAAGACTGTATCTGAATTCAAGAGAGCATGGGGCAAGCACAGAGGATCTTTAAGGGAGAGTAAAGGATAGTAGAGATTAATATATGGTATGGATGGGACTGGGTAGCTAGATGGCCTTTATCTGCTGCCATTTTCTCTGTTCTTAAGTTTTATTTGTAAACCACCAAGAATATTTAGAGTGACAGTATATAAAAATGTTTTAAATAAGAATATAAGAATAAATAAATAGCCACAATATTTTGAAGCAGTTGCACTTCTGCAACTACCACTGTGGAAGCCCAAAGTGGCAGCTGCAATTATTGAATCTAAGTAAGCAACTAAGGTCTGTTGCTCCAAAAAACTCCAGATGCGACTGACAAGGTCTATATCTCATCATAGCAACTAAGTTTTGTTGCTCCAAAAAAACTCCAGATGCGACTGACAAGGTCTATATCTCATCATGAAGAGAGACCAAGGAAGAAAGGAACACTGTGAGGGCTGGAGACCAGAACCAAGAAATCAGCTTCATATCCTCATAGGAAGTTGCACACAGACATTAGATCTGTAACTGTAGAATCAATGCCTGTGGAAGAAGGCAGAAAGGAAAACCACCTGAATCCTAGAGCCACTCTAACTTATCCAGTGAGGAAGGCAGGCAATCGGTCTCCTCCAACCCAGGTAGAAGAGTGAGACTTAGGGAAGGAATCCACTGCCCTATAAAAGGAGGCAGCTAGAACAGAGCAGTGTCTTCTTGCTTGGGAGGCTGAACTGGGCGGAGTTAAGTCAGAGACTGCTAACTACAGACCTCCTTAAGGTAGAAGACTGCTGTTTCTATATTATTTTGAGGAGTATACTGAACTGTTTAATTTCATCTGCATATAAATAGCACAACAGCCCAAAATCCAAAATCTGTGAAACCAATGGGCTCAAATAGATATTAAATAATAGAGGGGACAAAACCAACCCTTAAAGTAAACCACACATAAATGGAAGGGATATGGAGTATTCATTCTACCAAATTATTCTTTGTCATCTCTCAGCCAGAAAAGAGCATATCAATTTCAACACCAGCCCTCCAATTTCCTGCTGCACTCAGCTGTCAAAGTAACAGTAAATGATCAACCATATAGAAACATAGAAAAAAGTAGGCAGATAAAGACTATATGGCCTATCCGGTCTGCCCATCCATGTCATCTACTGATCCTATCACTACTTTAGAGATCCTATGTTCTTGTCCCAAACTCTTTTGAATTCAGATACTATTTTCATCTCCTCCACTTCTACCAAAACGGGTGCACCTAAGAGTCCTATGCAAAGCATGTAATTTATATTACACTAGAATTGTTCATGCACTGTATGTTGCTCTTCACATGTCCAGCCCATTCTCTTCAATTAGATCTTTAACTAATAATGCACACTTAACTAGAAAAATAATTTGACCCAGTTCTCAAGGGATGCAATAGAGGGACCTATGCAAGTTCCCATGACGCCAGCATCTCACCCCTTTCCATTTAAAACCCCTCCTCCTCCACTCCACAGAAACTCTATGACATCGCCCCTCATTTACTCCATAACCCCAAAATATGGTAATTCTCTACAAGCAAACCCTAAAAGCTAAACCTTCTTACAAATACTCACTCACAAATATAAAATGCACTCAAAAACTAAACAATAAAATCCAAATAACAAATATCCAAACTCACAGCCCCTTCAAGTCCACTAATATGTTTGGGAAAATCTTCAGACACAGATGCACTTCATATCTCTTATGAGGGGAGGAATTGAAGACAGGGGTGGATATTGGTAAAGATCCCATGCCCCCTATGTCTAAATTCTCCCAGGGTGAAAGCAGCCCAAGGGCATTGGTAAGCTGCAGCAGTTTCACTTTTCCAGGTTCTCTCCAAAGTGCTGGATATGGATTGAACCTCTCTATGGTCTGCTTCCTTAACTTCCTATTTCTGGTCTGCCACTTATACCTGGTCCCTCTGGTTGCTGAATCAGCAGTCAGCCCAATAGCAGCTGGTTGCCATAGTCTCAGTCACCAGATTCTCCGATTGGGGATATATACCCTCTCAGAGACTGGTTAGTATAAGGAATATCCTCCTTCCCTCCTCCCCTCCCACCCAAAATATTATTAGATCCTCTAGGCCCTGGACCTTTCATTTTCCTTCTACCCCTCCATTCCAAGGTAAACCACACAAATGCCAGGCTTGACCTCACCCTCTCCAGAGTTGTAAAAAGGATTCTGGGCCCTGAACCCCAACTCACATTCAGACCTATCCTCATTCCAAGTTCTCTTAAACATCTGTACCATCCCATTAATACAAAGGCCAAATGTATTACCTTTGCAAAACATATAAAATTATCACACCGTTAAAAACTTTTGAACTTTGAAATGGGAATAAAATGGGGAGAGACACAGAGAGACAGAGAAAAAATCAGTACATATATATGGGTCTTCTTCTCCCTAGCTTGTTTTGTTTGAGAACTCTATATTTCTGTATTTCAAAGTCAATGCTGGGCTTCTTCCATGTGAATATCATCAGGAGTAGCCTCCCCACTCTAGAATGCACTCCTAGAAAAGCGTTGTCTAATGCAAGACTATCTCTGCTTCAAGAAGAAGGTGAAAGCTTGTCTCTTCTCCCAAGCCTTTAATAGAAGAAGCAACTAACTAGCTAATCAAACATACCAGGACTCATACCAGATGCACACATTGTAGCAGGACTTGCTTATCCACTGATGCACTAGATGAGATCAGTTACATGCAACTTTTCTGACTACATGTGCAATGTTTGTTCATTAGTAACCCTTATCATCTATTTAAACTGCTGTTACTGTCTATATATTCCACCTCCATTTGTCCTCTTTGTTATTACGTAGTATCATAGTAAATGACTGCAGATAAAGACCTGAATGGTCCATGTAGTCTGCCCAACAGGTACACTCATTATCAAGACAATGAATATGATATAAAATACTTGATCATTGTCTCTCTTTGGCATTTCTGGGACACAGGCCATAGAAGTCCACCCAGTTAAAGCCCACTCCAGCCTATCCAAATCCATCTTGTCATTTGCAGGACACAGACAGTAAAGGTTTGCCTGGCACTGTTCTCACACTTCAAGTTACTGGAGCCTCTGTCAAAGTCCTCTCTAGCCCATCCTAAACCAGGTTGCATATACGGGTCCCAGCCCGTACAAGCTTGCCCAGCACCGGCTTTAGTTCTTCACAGCCAGAGTCGCCATCTAAGTGCCACTCGACATGCAAACACACATACAATAATTTGTTTTGGTTTTTTTATATGATTCATTTTCTATTCATTGTCTAATTAGAGATCCTCTGTGTTCATCCCATGCCTTTTTGAATTCTGTCACTGTTTTTTGTTTCTCAACCACCTCCCTCCTAAGTCTTCCACACCGCAACCTCAATTCATATCCTCAAATTTTACCATTTTCCCTTCTCTGGAAAATATTTGTTTCTATATCAATGCCTATCAAGTATTTAAACATCTGTATCATATCTCCCCTGTCTCTCCTCTCCTTAAGGGTATACACATTTGGGTCTTCCAGTCTCTCCTCATATGTCTTTTGGTGCAAGCCCCATACCATTTTTATCTCCTTCCTCTGGACTGCTTCAAATCTTTTTATATCCTTAGCAAGATACAGTCTCCAAAACTGAACACAATACTCCAAGTGGGACCTCACCAACGACTGATACAGGGGCATTGACACCTCCTTTCTTCTGCTGGTTATGCCTCTCTCTATACAACCTAGCATCCTTCTGGCTATGGCCACCACCTTGTCACACTGTTCATCGCCTTCAGATCCTCAGATACTATCACCTCTGGCTGTGCATATCAGCCCTTCACCTCCTATGTTAACAAAATTGTAAGTTTTATGTTAAAATGTACCTGCTATACACTGCCTTGGGTGAATCTCTTCATAAAGGTGGTTAATAAATTCCAATAAATAAATAAATATGGCCCCCTTGGATTTCTGGTCCCTAAATGTATCACTCTGCACTTCTATTAATATGTTTTAATGTGTATTATGTACATTGTAAGTGGCATGCTACATAATAATGTGCACTGTTTATTGCCTATGTCTAAGTTATATTTGCTGTTCATTTCCTTGGGTGAAAAGCAATAAATAAATCATAACTAACTAAATAAATACACACAGTATACACATACATGCAAGGCAATGCTCAAAGAAGCCAATAAGACAAAGACAGAGCACTTGAAACAGATATTATGTTTTATTTGTCAAAATCAACACACATTCCAGTTTATATTTTGAAAAAGACTCATACACTAAACTGCAACTTGCACAAAGTTGGTCTAACCATGTTAAGTCCTTCAGGGTTAAATGCTGCCTAATCCATGCAGAGGCCATTTTTGGAGGGTTATGGAGGCAATTTGTGCACTGCAAAACACAAGTAGCTGTGATGGGATTGTGGATCTCCTCTAAGAAGCTTCTGAACAGGGAACTAAGGAAAATTAAACTACATTGATAGACAGTGTTTGTTTTCCCATTATCTTACACTACAGTGTTAACATCCTACTTCTTCAAACAAATCTGAATGTAGCTGTGGGAGTCATGTTGAGGCTAATGTGTAGAATGCATCTGTCTGATTTTCTTGTATTTGTTGTGACATTTTTCACTTAGTTTTTATGTTGACAATTGAGAATTGTTAAAAGAAATGAAATAAGATCCTCCTTTGTCATTACAATTCATATTAGAAGTCAGGGCATATTAGTGTTTGAAGAACTTGAGATCTCCTCTTCTGATCTGTTGAATGTAAGTAAATCATGGAGGCTAAAAATTGTGATGATACCATGCATGGTCCTGACTTTCCTCTGGAATCTCTGAGGAAAAAGTGAGATAGGGGAGATATGATATACATATTTAAATAACTCCAAGCTATAAATGCATAACAGGCCTCTTTCAATGGAAATGAAGTTCTGGAATGAGGTTTAAAGGGGATCAGTGTAAATGGAGGGAGACTCGGGATTAATTTAAGAAAATATTTCTTCACAGAAATATACATCATGGATACATCATGTTCTAAAATACATGTAAGATGGACATCTATGTGCTGGAAAGTTTAGTGTAAAACTGAAACTCCAAATTATGACTGGGGAAAAACAAGGAATATGGACATCTTTGTGGCAGCAGAGGAACATCCATATTATAAAATGGTCACGTAGAGGGGCACTTTTTGATATGACATCTAAGTCCAACTTTGGACGGTTTGCTAAAAATGTCCAAATTTCAAGTGGGGAATATAGCCAGAGCCTCTCTCTTTTTTTTTTCTTTTATGTGTCCTGTAGAACCCCTGCAATGGTTTTTAGACCCCCAGGGGTCCACAGACCACAGATTGGAAACTACTGCCTTAGCCCATCCCTGTCCTCAAGGGAATTGTTGGTAATTTTGCTCAATACAACTCGAATGAACCCAGTGCATTACATTATACAGAAACTTATATTCCACAAATACCAACAGTTCATTGCGGATTATAAAACAAGAAACTAGTATGTAGTCCTATTAAAAACAAACATTTGTCTTGCTAAAAAGCTTTTTTAAACAAAAAAAGTCTTCAACAATTTGTTAAAGTCTGGATAGTTTCTGTTAGATCTTATCGATACTGGCAATGAATTCCAAATAGAAACTGCCTGATAGTAAAAGGAGGATGAAAAAAATCATTTTAAATCTAATGTTTCTAATAGAAGGAAAACAGAGCAGAGAGAGATTCCATGTTCCATAAAACATATAGCCTAACGGTAAGTTTAAGAACTTTAGCATATAAGGTGGAGCTTCTCCATATAGATTTTTTAAAACCAGAGTACATATCTTGAATTGAACTCTGGCTTCTATTGGGAGCCAGTGGAGTTCATGGTACGCAGGAGTTGCAAAGTCACATTTACATAATGAACAGATTAGTCTCACCACTGTATTTTGAACAACTTATAGCTTTATAATAGTAGACAGGGAACACCCTGTGAGTACCATGAATTTGAACGTGGGACATGTGAATCTTTATTTGGACATTATATTACAATGCCTGCTTAAAAAGAAGAAGTTCCATTTCATTTAGAGATCTCCTTCCTTGGGAAAAATATTCTAAAACAAAATGTTTTTAAAAAAATCCATCATTCAATCAGAGACACTGATGGAAAGAGTCTTGTAAGATGTGAATCAATTTCAGTACTATTCTAGATGATCTGAAATATAAAATATAAAATATTAATTAGAATCAGGATGTTGTACTATCAATCAGATTTATCAGCTGGCTGATCCAGTGCTGGGTTTTTCTACATTACATGTATGGATTTATAATTCCATTGCATCTAAGAAAAGGAAAGGCTACAAGTCCCAAGATGTAGTGGTGGGTAAAACCAGGACTGACTCAGTCTTTCTATGATGACTTGGAGCTTGTTGGCAAACTCTAGTTGCAGATTAGGTTTGAACCTTGCCCTGAATATAAGGAGGGATGTTTGAGCTGTTCCAGTATATGTGCCTCTCCATCCCAGATATGGCTGCATATACGTTCCTAAAATGTCATAACTGAGGCATATTGTGATACCACACAGGTGTCTGTCTCATACAGGTGAAATCAGAATGATCGTCTTTCTGAGTAAAATTATTACCTTCAAAAAGCCTTTTTGTTCTTCATTCCTTCTGCCTTTATGGCGCAAACGCTTACTCTGGTGGTGCTGCGGGACACCTTAAAATTGTAGCAAAACAGTTTAATACAGGAAGCCAAAACAAATCAAATAAGAACAAAACAGATTATAATTATGTAGGGGACCTTCACTATCCAAGTATGATCGTGGCAGCAATACCATATCAGCTTTGTATAGTAAGGAAGGGTAAACTGTATACCTACAGTGTGTGTGTGTAACCCTGGACCTTTTCAATGGATCAATATGTCAGCCACCCCCCTCCCCCAACCCTAATGTTAGGTGTAGTCTTTGTATTGTGTTTGCTTGGTCTCTGTTATATGGCAGTATGAATTTCTTGTGGTTTGCAGCTTGTCAACTTGAAGTTTTCTTATCTTGTAAAGAATTTCTTTTGAAATTTACTTTGTGACTTGTACATAGATTTATGACCCACTTTTCTTTGCAGCCTACAAGCAGGAAGAAGCAGTAAAGTTGTGGTCTGGAAGCAGAAGAATGAAAGTAAAAAGGGAGAGAAAGCACCACCAAGTGGAGATAAACATAAGAAGAAAGTGAGATAAACTTAAGAAGAAATGATGATTGAGCTGCAAGCTCTAAGAGAAAGAAATAACCCCTGGAAGTAACAGTGCAAGCTACTGAGTGTAGTGGAGAGTAGCAGGAATAAAAAAAATATATATTTTGATGAATATATCTAGGACAAAAGAACTACCATACTTGGTCAGACCATAGGTCCATCTAGCCAAGTATCCTGATCCTAAGAGCAGCCAAACCAGTTCATATGTATATAGCAGAATCCAAAAATGTAGCTAGATTCCATGCTACTTATCTCCAGGGATAAGCAGTGACTTGTCTACCTTAATAACATTTTATGGACTTTTCCTCCAGGAACTTGTCCAAGTCTTTTTTTTTTAATCCAGCTGTGTTGTTTTTTACCACATCATCTGGCAACAAATTCCAGCGTTTATTTAGACATGGAGTAGAAAACAATTATCTGACTTGTTTTATTTCATACTTTCTTTATTATCTCACTTGTTTATGCGTTCTTGAATAGGGAGCCAATGGAATTTCTGTAGCAATGTGATTGTGACGTTGGACGTGGCATAATAACCAGATAGCTACATTCTGTAAGGACTGGAGTTTCTTGATGTTAGCCTGAGTGCAACCTAGATAAACTATATTACAATAGTCTAATCTAGTAGTAAGTAGTGATAAGGATAAATGAATGAAAAATATCGGGACTAAAGTAGCAGCAAATAGCTCTAAGTTGACAAAAGATATAGAAGCTGGTTTTAGAAATTTGAGAAACAAACGAAAGGTGTGAATCAGATACAGTAAATCCCAAGTATCAAAATAAATCAACTGGTGAGACACCAAAGTCACTCCCTTGTGGCGCCAGATATTAAAGTGGCTATTTTTGATTCCAGAAGCATAAGAACATAAGAGTAGCCATACTGGGTCAGACCAGTGGTCCTGCTAGCCCAGTATCCTGTTTTCCAAACAGTGGCCAAGAAAAGGTCACAAGTACCTGGCAGAAAACTAAATTGTGGCAACACTACATACTACAAATCTCAGAGTAAGCAGTTGCTTCCCATGACTGTCTCAATAGCAGACTATGGATTTTCCTCCAGGAATTTGTCCAATCCTTTTTTAAACCCACATATACTAACCGCTGTTACCACATCCTCCAGCAAAGAGTTCCAGAGCTTAACTATTCATTGAGTGAAAAAATATTTCCTTCCATTTGTTTTAAAAGTATTTCCATGTAACTTCCTTGAATGTCCCCTAGTCTTTGTACTTTTGGAATGAGTAAAAAATCGATTTACTTCTACTTGTTCTATATCACTCAGGATTTTGTAGACCTTAAACATATCTACCCTTGTCCGTCTCTTTTCCAAGCTGAAGAGCCCTAACCTCTTTAGCATTTCCTCATACAAGCGAAGTTCAATCACCTTTATCATTTTGGTCACTCTTCTTTGAACCATTTCTAATTACGCTGTATCTTTTTTGAGATACGGCAACCAGATCTGAATGCAATACTCAAGATGTGGATGCACCATGGAGTGAAACAAAGGCATTATAGTATTTTAGGTCTTTTACATCATCTCTTTACTAATACCCTTACCTATACCATTCCTAACATCCTCTTTGCTTTTTGGGCCGCCGCCACAGACTGAGCAGAAGATTTCAGCATATTATCTGCAATGACACCTAGATTTGTTTCTTCAGTGCTGACCCCCAAGGTGGAACCTGGCATCAGGTAACTATGATTCGGATTATTCTTTCCAATACGCATCACTTTGCATTTGTCCACATTAAATTTCATCTGCCATTTGGATGCCCAATTTTCCAATTTACTAAGGTCTTCCCGCATGTGTTTTAACAACCTTGAATAGTTTTGTATCATCTGCAAATTTGATCACCTCACTCGTTGTTCCGATTTCCATATCATTTATAAATATGTTAAATAGCACCGGTCCTAGTACAGATCCCTGCAGCACTCCACTGAGAGAAATGACCATTTAACCCTACCCTCTGTTTTCTGTCCAATAACCAACTCCTACTCCACACCAGAACACTGCCTCCTATCCCATGACTCTTTAATTTTCTCAGGAGTCTTTCATGAGGAACTTTATCAAAAGCTTTCTGAATGTCTAGATACACTACATCAACCGGCTCACCTTTATCCACATGTTTAGTCATGCCTTCAAAGAAATGAAGCAAATTGGTGAGGCAAGACTTCCCACGGCTGAACCCACACTGACTCTGTCCAATTAAACCATGGTTGTCTACATGTTCTGTAATTTTATTCTATATAATAGTTTCCACAATTTGACCAACACTGACGTCAGGCTTACCAGTCTATATCATTTGCACAAATCCTCATCTCTCTCAGGTTTTGGGACACCCTGAATTCTCAAGTTAATCTGCCTGGAGTGATTTTACAGGTCTTCAACTTTATCTGTAAGCATTTCATTTTTTATTGATACATTTTTAATATAATCATTCAGGGCATACACTTGAAAAAGAATTAGTTTTCAGGGCAAAAATATTCATTCTTAAAGAAGGAAGAAACAGTAAAAATAATGAAAGGAATAAAAGAAAAACAAACATCCTGAACAACTATCTTAAAATCACAAAATATGGGGGAACAAGAAAAATAAAGAAGTATAGTAATGTCTAAAAGAGAAATTCAACCTAGTAAAGGACTGTAAATATTTAACTGTGAGTTAAGGCTATACTAGTTAGCTTGGTGAACAAACTTCCACCCAGAATGAATCTACTCCACCTTCAGCTACTTCTGGTGGTGCCAGAGCTGGTGGTTGGGAGGCAGGGTTGGTGGTTGGGAGGCGGGGATAGGGCTGGCCAGACTTATACGGTCTGTGCACTGAAGAGGACAGTACAAATAAAAAAAGTAGCACATATGAATTTATCTTCTTGGGCAGACTGGATGGACCGGTCGTGCAGGTCTTTTTTTGCCGTCATCTACTATGTTACTATGTTCTTTATTACTCAGAAACAACACTAACTGTGATGGGTCAAAACACGTATGTATTTACAAGGAAGTTTCAATAGAAATAATGCCTTCACAGCCATTACTCTGGGACGCATCAACAAAAATTGCTTACAATGTTGCTGAGTTACTTTAGCTACATATGGAAAGACACTGAGGCCGATATTCAAAATGATTTAAGAGGGCAGGAGCCTCTCCTGCCCTCTTAAATCACCTGTCACTGCCCAACCGCAGATATTCAGTGGCACTAAAGAGGAGAGTGCCGCTGAATATTGCCTCTGACCGGCCTCCAAAAAAGAGGGCTTATCAGGGGCGGGTCAAGGGGGCAGCGCTGGGGAGGAGCCAGGACTTATGCAGGAGCTGGCAATATTCAGCTGAGGCCCATATAAGGTAAGAGTGTGAATTTAGGACAGCTCAAAAGCTTTCCTAAATTCACCCACTTATCTTTATGTGGGCCACGGCTGAATATTGGGCTGTGGTCCAACATTTAAAAAAAAAAAGTTTATTTTTCCCTCCTGCGGCAGCGCAGCCCCCAACAACATCACCCTCAGCAGCTCACCTTCATACCGCCCCCTGTGTTGCTCCACTCCACCCCCCCCAACAAGACGCAAGGCTGTCGCAAGAGGTCATGGCAGCCATTTTCAGGAAGCTGCTTCTAGGGACAGGAGTGATGGGGATTCGTTCCTGTCCCCAATGCCCCCTGGACCACCAGGGAATTCAGGTAGGCCCCGGGGGGAGGGTCCTATCCTGACTGGAAGGTGGCGGAGGGATGGGCCTTTAGTTGGGGAGTGGAGTGGGCAGGCCAGAGTGGAGCTACGCAGGGGGCGGTTTGGAACAGAGTGGAGCTACCTGGGGGGGGGGGGGGTGATACGTAATGGAGCACAGCTGCCCAAGGGGGGGGGGGGGCGATGTTGTCAGAGACTGCGCCGCTGTGGGAGGGAGAAAATCATTTTTTTATGCGAGTCACCTGATATCCAGCCAGGCCCTTCATAACTTTCTTATGCTGGCTCGGCTGAATATTGACCGGGCCCGCATAAGCTCCAGCAGCCTGCCTGCACAAAATGATGCCCCAATATTCAGTGCCGGTGCCCAGACATGGCCCAGTGATGAATATTGGGGTATAATTTAGCCGGCGATGATCATCATTTTAAAAAACGCTGACCACCGCTGGCTGAATATTGGGGCATCATCAAGATACAAGAAAGGGAATTTCTATGTCTGCAATAACGTGTCAATAACCAATCATTTTCATAGTCCAAAGTCATAGTCATCAAAAGCATAGAATTTATAGCTACCTCATCTTTTGAAGATTCCAAAATAGCTGTATTGAAGAGAAAGAAGCCACTAGAACTGCCACTGAGGAGGTACTGCACTTTCCTCTCCACTTTTTAGGCATATCAAAGTCCATATCAAATGGAGCCCTGGTGCACACATAGAGGGGCATAATCGAACGCAAATGCCCATCTCCATGGGCATCTATCTCCGAGAATGGGTACGTGAAGGGGCGGGACAAACCGTATTTTCAAAAAAAATGGGCATCCATCTTTTTTCTGATAATACGGTTTGTGCCAGCTAAATGCATCGGATTTGTGCGGATTTGAGCTGGGCGGTATCGGTTTTCAGTGATAATGGAAACCAAAGGCGCCCAGCTCAAAAACGAACAAATCCAAGGCATTGGGTCGTGCGAGGGGCCAGGATTCGTAGTACACTGGTACCCCTCACATGCCAGGACACCAACCAGGCACCCTAGGAGGCACTTGTAACAATTTTAAAAAAAAGTTAATTACCTCTGAAGTCCATAGTTCCCTTCCCTTGGATGCTGAGCCTTTCTTTTTTCGATTATCGGCCGAGGACGCCCATCTCTTCTCGGCCGATAAACACGCCCCAGTCCCGCCTTCACCATGCCTCCGACATGTCCCCCGTCAACTTTGGCCATTTCTGCGACAGATTGCAGTTGAAGACGCCCAAAATCGGCTTTCGATTGTACCAATTTGGGCGCCCACGGGAGAAAAACGCCCATCTCCCAATTTGGGTCAAAATATGGGCGTCTTTCTCTTTCGAAAATAAGGCGGATAGTCCTCTAGGGATCTTGCCCCCACTGCCAGTCAGCACTTCTAACTAGGAATCCAAAGTACTGATCTTTTAACTCCATCATGTTCCTCTAGTTGTCATTCATTCTCTTCCACCCTGTGTCCCAAATCAACTAAGTCACCGTAGCTCAGTTATCAATGCTTTTAGTTCCAATGTTCTGCCTGCTATGTCTTTCTACAGTGCAATTTTCAGCTCTATTAGCATAGTTTTTAAATCTTTCTTGGTTAAACCACCTTTGGGCTCAGAGTATTGTTCCACTTCTGAGTCTGCATCCAAAAAGTGAGTGTCTGGGTCTTCATACTTCTTGAGAGAGTAAACAATTGATTCATCTTTAATCATTCCATACCATTCAAGATTTTATAGGCCTCTATCATATCTCCTCTCAGACATCCCTCCTCCAAGGATTGTCATTAGTTTTTCCTCATTTGAGAATCATTCCATCTCCTTATTCATTTTTTGTCCTTGTCTCTACTTTTTCTAATTATTATTATTTTTTTAGATATAACAACCAGAATTACACACAGTACTCAATGTGCATCATACCATAACATGATACAAATACATAAGCTGCCTGATAATCAGCACTATTTAACCAGCTAGGAATGGCTCCTGGCAAGTTAAATAGCGCTTAACCAGCTATATGTGAATATTCAGCGGGAGACAGCCGGTTATCTCTCGCTGAATATTCATGGTCAGCGCTTAGTGGAAAACCGGCTATATCACATGATGTAACCGACTATCTGCAAATATGTTTGGGGGCCAAATTGGGCCACCGAAATAGCAGGCCTATCTTTGGCCTGTTTAAACTTAACCGGCCTGCGTTGAATATTGACTTGGCTGGTTAAGTTTAACCCGGACGAAAATAAACCAGATATTCAATGCTAGTTTCCAGAAATGGCCCAGCATTGAATATCCAGGCTTAGCATGACCACAGGAGGCAGCCCAGCTAACTCTCATGGTCTGAATATCGGTCCCAAAATTATTTTCTCTTTTATTTCCTTCTCTTAATAATTCTGTTTGGTTTTCGGACACTGCCACACAGTCATCATTTTATTTTAACAAATTGTTCATTGTAATGCCTGGATCCATTCCTTGTGTGTTTGCTCCTAATGTTGAACCTAGCATTGTACATCTATAGTTGAAGTTATTATTCCTTATGTACATTATTTTGCCCTTGGTGACATTACATTTCTACTCGCATTTGGGTGCCCTGTCTCCCAGACTTGCAAGGTCCTCCTGTAATTTTTCACAATCCTCTTGTGATTTAATAACTTTGAATAATTTTCTGTCATCTGAAAATTTGACCTCTTCTTTCATTCCAAATTGCAGATAATTTATAAATATGTTAAAAAGCAGCACTCCAGTACAGATTCTAGGGCACACCACTATTCAACTTTCTCTATTGAGAAAATGAACCATTTAGCATTACTCTCAGGCTTATTTTCGAAAGAGAAGGGCGCCCATCTTTCGACACAAACCGCAAGATGGGTGTCCTTCTCACAGGGTCGCCCAAATCGTCATAATCGAAAGCCGATTTTGGGCATCCTCAACTGTTTTCTGTCGCGGGGATGACCAAAGTTCACAGAGGCATGTCGGAGACTTAGCGAAGGCGGGACTGGGGCGTGCCTAACACATGGGTGTCCTCGACCGATAATGGAAAAAAGAAGGGCGTCCCTGACGAAAGAAGGGCGTTCCTGACAAACACTTGGACGACTTTACCTGGTCCTTTTTTTCTTATGACCAAGCCACAAAAATGTACCCTAAATGACCAGATGACCACCGGAGGGAATCGGGGATGACCTCCCCTTACTCCCCCAGTGATCACTAACCCCCTCCCACACACAAAATGTTTTTTTTTAATATGTTTTCCAGCCTCTATGCCAGCCTCAAATATCATACCCAGTTCCATGACAGCAGTATGCAGGTCCCTGGAGCAGTTTTAGTGGGTGCAGTGCACTTCAGGCAGGCGGACCCAGGCCCATCCCCCCTACCTGTTACACTTGTGAGCCCTTCAAAACCCACCAGAAACCCACTGTACCCACATGTTGGTTCCCCTCTTCACCCATAAGGGCTATGGTAGTGGTGTACAATTGTGGGGAGTGGTTTTTTTTTGGGGGGGGGTTGGGGGGTTCAGCACACAAGGTAAGGGAGCTATGCACCTGGAGCAATTTCTGAAGTCCACTGCAGTGCCCCCTAGGTTGCCTGGTTGGTGTCTTGGCATGTCAGGGGGACCAGTGCACTACAAATGCTGGCTCCTCCCATGACCAAAGGGCTTGGATTTGGTCGTTTCTGAGATGGGCATTCTCGGTTTCCATTATCGCCGAAAATCGGGGATGACCATCTCTAAGGTCGACCTAAATTTTGCAATTTGGGCGTCCCTGACCGTATTATCGAAACGAAAGATGGACGCCCATCTTGTTTCGATAATACGGGTTTCCCCGCTCCTTCACCGGGACGTCCTGTGAGGATGTCCTCAGGAAAACTTGGGCGTCCCTTTCGATTATGCCCCTCTCTGTGTTCTATCTTTTTTTTTAAAGACCTTATTTATTCATTTTAAAACAAAACATGCTTATAAAGAACATACATCAGCATACATTGTTGGAATAAAACACAAAAAGCACTTAACTAAAAACAACAAACCAAAAATAAATGTGCCAGTGTGCTGGTAAGAAGTAAAGCAAAACAGTATATGCAGCATACTTCAAAGGAGTTAATTCCATCTTACAAAGTTACATAGCTGTCTAACAGTGACCATGACGAGACATGACCTAATCTTATGGCAGCTATTTCCTCATATCGCCTATATGAACACAGCAAGTTCCACCATTCATGAAATGAGACAAGCTGCTTATTTTTCCAATGCAAAACAATCAGATGAAGAGCAAGTGAAATCATTAAATTGAACAGTTTAACATATTTTGGCGAAATTGACAAGCCAAGGATGGAAGCCTTAAGGATTAGTACTTTAAAGGACAGAGTATCTTGAATTTTAAATATCTTCTGAGTAGTGGCCCAAACCAAATGCCAGTATGACTGCAGGTTACAGCAGGAAAAAAAGCAAATGATCTAGTGAACCCACTTCAGACTGACATGACCAACACAGATTTGATGTACTGTGGTTTATTTTAGCAAGTTTTACAGGCGTCCAGTAGGATTTGTGAACGATATAATAGGTAGACTGTAGAAGGGCAGCTGAAAAGGAGGAGCGCATAGGTTTTGTCCAAAAAAGATCCCACTCTTTACTGGACAGCGAGACATTTAACTCATTTTCCCATGCAGAAGTAAGGGCAGAACATATGTTAGGTTTTGACAATTGCATGAGTTTATACAATGCAGAAGCAGATTTGTGACCCATGAGGGATTGTCATAGACTGCTGAAACTTGAGACTGTAGATTGACTGTGTTCTATCTTTTAACCAGTTCTCAGTCCACAATAGGACAGGACCTCCAATCTCATGATTTTTTAAATTTCTTAGTGTTCAGGCTAGATGTGTCACTCAGGTGAAACTTGGGATATTGTGACTCTTCTGTGGCTAAGTCAATCTGAGTTCTACAACAGCTGTCATGGCCAATTTTACCTATCAGGGACTCTCCTACATTTTAAACTTGGAAAAGTAAGTCCCCTCTAATTTGAAATATTCTCCTATATCTGAAGTGAAAGTGAGAATATATGACTATATTTTAAAAACAAAAGAAAACAATTTTTTGAAAATCAGATTTTTCTATACAATGTGTTTGAGAGAATTTCAAATATGGTTTTGGAAATAATGGACCATTGTCTTGTGAATATTTATTTGCACCTATTTATTTAGATTTAGCTCATGCCTTTTTAGTAGTAATCAAGGCAAGCTACATTCATGTCTAGTAGACAGATTCCTATATCCAGAGATTATAAACTGTTTGTATTTCACTAATGAAGGATTACGTAATTTACACTAGAATCATCAGTGGGATTTGAACTCTGCCTTTTTTGGACTGTAGCCTTCTGCTCTAACCACAAGGTTACCCTTCCAAGCCATTTTAGGTACCTATCTTTGAATGTTTGTGTTGGCATTTATGGCATAGTATTTCTGCATACCTGTATGCATGTGCATATGAATGCACACAAGTGGTACATACCTGAGTGTATCTATGTGTGTCCATTTCTTCTTGTGAATATATGTGATAGCTACAAGAAAGCATCTTCAGGGTTGGGTAGTTTGTTTACATGTAAAAGAAACTAGTTTAGCAATAGTGTGAAACAAACAGCACTCACCAACCAGAGAAGTCTTGGGCCCTCCAGTAGCCCATAACCTCATCTAAACCATTAGCCATCTTTCCATCCTGGAGCTTCAGGTCATCAGAGTTGTCACCATTGAAGTTCCCACAAGCTCCACACAAGGCACTGGCTAGGGTTTCACTCACAGTTATCTTCATCTCACCACTAATGCTGAAGTGCACTTGCATCTTATCTGATTGTTCAATCATGATCACATTTCCCACAGTCCTCACAGTCACAGATTCTAGCACTGTGATAGGGAGTTGCACCTGACGCCCATTCACCTGAAATGTAATAGATATTAGTGTAGAAAGTCTATTTAACTGATTTTCATTTATGAGAATGTGAATCTTTTGATATGGGTTTCACATAAGTACAGATGCAATCACATATACTAATTGCAGCCTTACTTTATTCTGTACCAATCAAGCAACCGATGCTGCTGCATCCATAGTGGTGTTACATGATCTTATTTTTGTGCCTAACTTTAAAAATGAACTGCTGTATTTTGAAGAGATTGCAAATGTATAATATTAGAGGTGATCATGCCTATTCTTGATATGAGTAAAGCATGAATGCCGCATCATTAAACAAATATATGTTAGCTTGCAGCTGATGCAATACCAAAAACCTTTCTTCATCAAAAAAAGATCTGCTCTGAAAAAAACATAAGATCATAAGAATAAGTATACTGGGTCAGACCAATAGTCCATTTAGCCCAGTATCCTGTTTCCACCAGTGAGACCTTTCTGTTGTGATATCTATAGGTAGGTCTTGCCTCCCCTCCGCCATTATCTAAGATCCACTAAGTTGACCTGGCAAGACAGTATTCCATTTTTCCAAAATTATCTTTGATTGGATACGCTCTCTAGCTCCCTAGCAAGGTTCTCCATTTTCAGTATCCTGTTGCCAACAGTGGCCAATCCAGGTCACAAGTACCTGTCAGAAACCGAAATAGTAGCAACATTCCATGCTACTAATCCCAGGGCAAGCAGTAGTTTCCCCATGTCTGTCTCAATAGCAGACTATGCAATTTTCCTCCACGAACTCGTCCAAACCTTTTTTAAACCAAAATATGATTACTGCTCATACTACATCCTTCAGCAAAGAGTTCCAGAGCTTAACTATGAGTTCCAGAACTTAACTATCTGTTGAGTGAAAAAATATTTCCTCTTATTTGTTTTGAAAGTATTTGTAACTTCCTCGAGTGTCCCCTAGTCTTTGTACTTTCTGAAAGAGTAAAAAATCAATTCACTTCTACTCGTTCTTCACCATAATTGATAATCCTCTATCACAACTAAATATCTAACAGAATCTACCACAGTAATTGGGACCCTTAGCAACATAGGGGACTTAGATCGATGGATGGTCCCTGTGCCCTCTTATTCAGCATGCAGTAGTTTTATTAACATTTAAGACATGACACTGTTCTTTAAAACATCATGACACAAAATTCAAACAATTCTGCATAAGCATCAGGTCTGGCATCACCAAAGATGTTTACTGCCACAATAGGATATTGTTTACATAAAAGTAGATGCTTATCCCACAAAGTGGAGGAGTGGCCTAGTGGTTAGGGTGGTGGACTTTGGCTCTGAGGAACTGAGTTTGATTCCCACTTCAGGCCCAGGCAGCTACTTGTGACTCTGGCCAAGTCACTTAACCCTCCATTGCCCCATGTAAGCCGCATTGAGCCTGCCATGAGTGGGAAAGTGCGGGGTACAAATGTAACAAAAAAAAAATCATGTATAATTTTTGCTATTCTGGGATCCCCCTTTATATTATTTGATTCCACGTTCCTGGAATGAATATATAAATTCTGACACTTATAGCAGCCTGTTATCCTATGGACAAATATCTAACTCAAAGAAGTTATTTGCTGGGGCAACAACAGCATCAAACTGAGAAGAACCTTGGTCATCAGACTGAAAGTAAGATGCTGGAGCCACACTTGGCCCTGCAGTTGGCCTTGTTAATAATAATGAACATGCTGCAGAAATATAATGAGAAACTGTTGAGCAGTGTGAAGTTCCTATGGTCAAAGCATTAAGGCAAACGAGATATGAGTCACAGGCCTGTGAAAGCAATAAGGGAGTCATATTAACCTTGAGCTGAGAAGCAGCTTGGTGTGAAGCAGAGACAGTGTAAGGGGGAGGGGAGACAGTCTGTGCTGGGGCATAAGGAATGTGCTTGCAGACATTTGTAGATAAGAAATGAATGTGAAAACAAGCTTCAAAGGGATGACGTGCACATATTGGGTGCAGTGTGTTTGTAAGTGTATTTAAACTGAAGAGAAAATAAGTATCTTAAGCAAAGCAATAGCAAAGCTGAGCAAGCATATATCTCTGTATTACTGCTAAGCAAATATATATATCTCTGTATTATTGATAAAAATAGACTTTGCTTCCAGGTGGGCGTTACCCTCCTGCCTCTGTCCAACGGGGGACAGTTGAAAAAAATAAAAATATTTTGATTATTCTTTTTATAACAGGTGTCAGTTTCTTTGTTTACACACATATAGGGTGTAAATCAACAGCCTGCTTTGTGGCGGTGATTATAGAACTTACCGAGACAGTAATGCATGTACTAGACCCATGTTCTAGCAACTCTGAACAAATTGCCAATCTGTCTCAACTCACCTCAGACATTATGAGGTGAACTGGAGAGCTTGAATGTCGCATGTCTGATGTGGAAGACACTAAGGAACACCAGTTGGGAGAGTTGAAATGCATAGCAGACCTTCTCAAAAATCAACAGCAAAAACTCAATGGCCTGGAAAACAGGTCAAGCAGAGATAATGTCTTCTTTGTTGGGTTTCTGGAGTCAGTACATGACCGGTCTCTCTGACAAACATTGGAAACGTGGTCACTGTGGGGTGTACACAGAAAACAACCTTTTGGGGTGTTATTGGAGAACCTGACAATATAAATCGCAAAAAAATAGCACATTGCCAAGGTTTCTTATGAGGAGCAAGTCAGAGGCAAGTGTTTCGGTTTATCCCTAGATCCAAGCTCATAACGCCCAAATAATAAACAGAACTAACTTCACAACAAGGGTATTATTAAAAAATAGAGTGCTCATTTATTTACAATAGCAGAAAATGCAAGTCATGAAACCCTCTTGCTGCTATCATTCACTCTTCAACTTATTAGTGTTAATTTAGTCACTATATTTAAGCACAAGGAACAGCTTGAACACTTACACAGTATGATTTACAGTGAATTAGACACCTGTGCTTATAGATGTATAAAACAGGCTGTCTAAGGGTTTAAAATCCAAGATCTCTCAGTCCCTCACGGCTCTCCCCGGAGTTCTGCAAGCTTCTCATGCCAGCCTACCCGAAGAATACCAGGATTTCCGAGATGTGTCTAGTGTCCAGGAGGCGGACACTCTTCCACCTCACTGGTCTTTCGACTGCCCCATTGACTTGCTCCCGGGGACAACTCCACCCAGAGGCATATTATATACACTCTCCCGGGAAGAATCCCAGGCCATGCGCATTTACATTCAGGAGAATCTTCAGAAAGGGTTTATTAGACCCTCCTCATCACCAGCGGGAGTGGGGTTCTTTTTTGTCTCCAAAAAGGATAGGTCCTTACGACCCTGTATCGACTACCGGGGCTTGAACAAAATCATGGTTAAGAACCGGTACCCGCTCCCTTTGATCCCAGAGCTGTTTGATCGCCTACAGGGGGCCAAGATATTTACTAAGTTGGATTTGCAGGGAGCCTAGAACCTGGTACGGATCCATGAGGGGGATGAGTGGAAAACAGCTTTTAATACTCACGAGGGTCACTTCAAGAACCTAGTCATGCCCTTCGGCCTCTGTAATGCCCCAGCGGTCTTTCAAAATTTTGTCAATTTCATTTTCCAAGATACACTTCAGTCATTGTCTATCTTGACGACATCCTGGTCTTCTCCACCTCTCGGCAAGAGCACCCATCCCACGTCCACACGGTCCTCCAACGACTTCGAGAACACCGCCTCTTTGCGAAGTTGGAGAAATGTGCCTTCCACCAACAGGTGATTCCCTTCTTGGGATACATAGTGACCGCTCAGGGTCTCCAGATGGATCCGGCTAAGCTTCAAGCCATCCGCAATTGGCTGGTTCCCCAGGGACTCCAGGCCCTGCAGAGGTTCTTGGGATTTGCCAACTACTATTGGTAATTTATTCAGAACTACTCCCTAATTACCGCACCTCTGACGCCCTCACTAGGAAGGGGGCAGACGTCAGAAACTGGTCCCCTGAAGCACTTTAGGCCTTTTCCACCCTCAAGGAAGCCTTTCTGTCTGCCCCGGTGCTCCGCAGCCCAGATCCGTCTAAACCCTTCCAGGTGGAGGTGGATGCCTCATCCCTGGGGGCTGGGGCAGTGTTATCCCAGACCCTATCCTCTGGCAAACGACATCCATGTTTTTACTTTTCCTGAAAATTCTCCTCTGCGGAACAGAACTACACAATCGGGGATCGCGAGTTGCTGGCACTCAAGATGGCATTCCAGGAGTGGCAGTACTTGTTAGAGGGGGCTGCACACCCGGTGACGGTGATCACCGACCACAAGAACCTCCTCTACCTCCAGAACTCTACCAGATTAAATCCTCGCCAGGCCCTCTGGTCCCTTTTCTTCGCCCGGTTCGACTTCCGCCTGACCTTCCGCCCAGCAGAGAAGAATGTCCAAGCGGATGCACTTTCTCAAATTTTTGAAGCACCTGAAGACCAGGAGGAGCCATATCCCATGCTCAACCCTGCGTGTGTTCCCCGCATCCTCGGAGCCTCCACCTCCTGTAAGACTACCGTTCCTCCACGACTTCAGAGGAAGGTGCTACAGTGGGGACATTCGTCTGATTTTGCTGGGCATTTTGGGTTTCAGAAGACATTTCATCTTATCTCTCGCTCTTACTGGTGGCCACGTATGGCCCAAGACATTCTCCAATATGTCTCTTCATGCCCTGTCTGCGCGGGGAGCAAGTCTTCTCATAAGCAACCATGGGGACTGCTGCAATCTTTACCGGTACCCCAACAACCCTGGCAAGACATTTCCATGGACTTCGTCACCGATTTACCTCCATCCCAGGGCAATACGGTCATTTGGGTGGTCATTGACCGGTTTTCCTGCATGGCTCATTTTGTACTGATGAGATCGTTACCCACGGCTGCTACTCTGGCGTCCAATTTTATTCTGCATATCTTCCGCCTGCATGGCCTACCCCAACGAATCATCAGCAACCGAGGCTCTCAGTTTACATCGAGATTTTGGAAGGCTCTATGATCCACTTTTGGCATCACTACTCTCTTCTCATCGGCCTACCATCCCCAAACCAACGGGATAGCGGAGAGAGTAAACCAGACACTCAAAACCTTCTTACAGGCGTACACTACCCAGGATGACTGGACTGCCTTGCTGCCCTGGGCCAAATTTGCCTACAACAATAGCCTGCATTCAGCCTCTCAGACTTCACCATTCTATACTGTTTACGGATGTCACCCTCGCCTACCACCACCCATTACTCCTACGCAAGTTCCTCCCCAGGTGCAGCATACTATCACCACGGTCCATGACATTTGGAGGAAAGTTCAAGGCCACCTCCAGCAGGCCGCAGCCAGGTCCAAGCGCTTCTTTGACCTGAAGAGACAGGCAGCGCACACTTTCTAGCCAGGGCAAAAAGTATGGCTTAGCACGAAACATCTGAAACTGAGACTACCTTCTCTTAAATTTATCCCCCGATTCATTGGACCTTTTTCTGTTCAGTCCCAGGTGGGAGCTGTTACTTATCGACTCCAGTTGCCTAGCAGTCTCCGCATCCACAATGTGTTCCACGTGTCCTTGCTCAAGCCTTTCCTCCCCTCCAAATGGCATCCAGAACCTAAGAAGGACACATTACCCGAAACTGAACCAGATCCAGAGTACAAAGTGGAGGAGACCCTGGACTCTAAGCGTCAGAGGGGGCAGCTTTTTTATTTACTGTCCTGGAAGACCTATGGACTGGAGGATAACTCTTGGGAACCGGCTAAGAATGTCCATGCTCCTGAGCTGGTAAGAGAATTCCATATCCAATATCCTGCTAAACCCGGACCGAGCCGGTGAGGGGAGGGTCTTCCGGAGGGGGTACTGTTACACTCCTACCTTGTTACTCCTGGCGGCGGCCATCTTGAGAGGTTCAGCTGTATCAGTTCCTGAGGGGCAGCCATCTTGGAAGGTTCATCTGAGAGACAGCCATCTTGAGTGGCTCATCTGAGAAGCAGCCATCTTGGGAGGTTCATCGGAGAGGCAGCCATCTTGAGAAGCTTCCTCATGGGCGTGCCCAATGAGATTCCTCGCCAACAGCTGAGGCAGGGATCCTCTGATGGGAGGCTACTTAAGAGCAGAACAGTGCCATCATTTTGCTTCGGCTTCTACTTTTGGTAGAACTACTTGAGCTCCTGCAACTCTGTCTACTATTGCTTGCTGCCTGACCTGATCTGACCCCTGCTGGTTTCCTGACTTCGCTCTGTCTGCTGCTTGCCCTGACCTTTGCTGGAACACCGGACTCTTCTCTTCTCTGCTCGCCGCCTGCCTTAACCACTGCCTGACTCCGGACTCTTCTCTGCTCGCCGCCTGCCTTCACCACTGCCTGACTTTGGACTCTTCTCTGCTTGCTGCCTGCCTTGACCACTGCCTGACTTCGGACTCTTCTCTGCTTGCCACCTGCCTCAACCACTGCCAGTCTCCGGACCAGCCAGATTGCTCGCTGCCTGACTACGATCCCAGCCGCGTCTGTAAGTCCTGGCGGTCGCCTGCACCTGGGGGCTCAACCCTCAGGGAACAGGTGAAGTTTTGGGATTGTTCGGCCGCCAGATGAACACAGGCTACTTGCCGGTGCTTTGCACGGCACAAGGATTCACCGACCACAACAACTAACATCGAAAACTTCTTCAACGACCTGGACCTAATCCCTGATGGATGTCCAGCTAGACAACATTTACTCTCCTCACCGCTGAATCAGTTACAAAAGCAACTCACAGGTTTGCCAACATCCACTGCAAATTGGATATATGTCCCAGTCATCTACTCAAATCCGCCCCCGACCGCTTCATGTCAGACCTCACATCCCACCTAAACTTCAGGCTACAACAAGGTCTTTTCCCCGAGGATAATGGTAACATCCTACTCACCCCAATACCTAAAGATGCCAAGAAAAACACTAACGACCTAACCAATTACCGCCCAGTTGCGTCTATCCAACTAGTAGTCAAACTGATGAAGAGCTTGGTGACCAAATAGCTTACAGAATACATGGACAAGTTCTCAATATTACAAGACTCACAGTCAAGATTTCGCCCCCACCATAGTACTGAAACTGTCCTAGTCACTCTCCTGGCCAAATTCAAGCAAGAAATAGCCACTGGTAAAAGTATACTTCTCCTCCAATTCGACATGTCGAGCACATTCGACATGGTCAACCACAATATACTACTAAGACTCCTTGGCCACTTTGGGATTGATGGAAATGTACTTAACTGGATAAAGGGTTTTCTAACCACTAGAAATTACCAAGTAAAATCAAACTCAAATATATCACCACCGTGGAAAGCCACCTGTGGAGTACCTCAAGGATCACCATTATCACTGTCACGGTTGTGCCCAGGTTCCTTGCTCTCAGTCACCTCGCTCCCCGGTGGTTAGACCTGGTGGCTGCTTTGAACTGATGGTTTATCGTTTCCCATGTGCCAGAAGATATGCTGGTCCGGTCCGGATCTTCCAGCCTTCCAGATTGTTTTGGGAGTTTTTTGGAACTAAGCAGTACCCGTACCTGGAGAACTCCCTTGTATGCTGCCTTTATTAACCATCTGGGAAGGTCTCTAGTTTGCCTTGCAACAGTGCTGCTGTGCTATTTCCTGATTTTGGTTTTGACCCTGCTTGTCTCCCAGTTTATTCTTCTGTCTGCTGCCCGCCCAGACCCAGCTTGTTTTCTGGTTTTGTCTGCTGCTTGCTGCCTGCCTGGAACCCCGGTGTGTTTTCTGGAAGTACCTGCTGTTCGTCTGCTGGCTGCTGTTCCTGCAGTTCTGCCTTCTTGTCCTGTCGGCCGCCTGCACCCAGGGGCTCAACCCCTGAGGAACGGCAGTTAAGCGCAGGTGACGTTTGGGCTGTATTCCTGTCCTGCTCGCTCCAGCTTGCGTTGCCTTGGCTGCAGTCTTCGCCTGGTAGTTCCAGTCCTGAAGTTGCTGGTACGTCTGTTCTGCCTTGTCTGTGTTTGGGTGATTCCTCCTGCCGCTGCCGACCCTCAGCAGTGGTCCAAGGGCTCACTACCCAGAGGTTCCGTGAGAAGCGTGACAATCACCAATACTCTTCAACATGATGATGATCCCACTGGCAAAGTCCCTATCCAACTGAGGCCTCAACCCGTTCATCTATGCAGATGATGTCACAATCTATATTTCCTTCAGTCATGACTTAACAGAAATAACCAATGAAATCAATGATGGCCTGAACATCATGGACTCCTGGGCAAACTCATTCCAATTGAAACTGAACACTGAAAAAACACACTGCCTCATCCTCTCATCTCAACATAACAAGTATAAACCCACATCCATAAACACCCCAGAACACACCCTTCCTACCTCAGACAGCCTAAAATTACTCGGCGTCCTAATCGACCGTAACCTTACCCTTGAGAGCCAATTAAACTCCGTAATAAAGAAAATGTTTTACTCAATGTGGAAACTCAAACGAATAAAAACCTTTCTTCCCAAGGGAAATTTTTTGAAACCTAATACAATCAATGGTCCTAAGCTATACAGACTACTGCAATGGAATCTATGCGGGATGTAAAGAACAACTTGCAAAAAAAACTCCAGACCGCCCAAAACACAGCTGCCAGGCTGATATTTGGTAAAGTACACTTCAAAAGCGCTAAACCCCTCCGAGAAAAAGCTACACTGGCTCCCAATCAAAGAACGGATCATCTTCAAAATATGCATCTTGGTCCACAAAATTTGATATGGTTGACCACGGAATCCTATTACACAATCTTGAATATTTTGGCATTGGAGGCAATGTCCTAAACTAGTTCAAGGGGTTCTTAACCTTACGCTCATATCAGGTCACATCAAATTCAACTATGTCTGCTGCATGGACACCTGAGTGTGGAGTACCGAGGGATCCCCCCTCTCACCAACTATTTTTAACCTAATGATGATCCCCTTGGCAAAACTTCTATCAAACCATAACCTTAACCCATACATATATGCCGATGATGTAACGATATATATTCCTTTCAAACAAGACATTAATGAAATCTCCAACGAAATCAACCAAAGTCTACACATCATGAACACCTGGGCAGATGCATTCCGATTAAAACTGAACACAGAAAAAACTCAATGCCTCATACTTACCTCCCAATACAACACGAATAAATTTACCGCTATCAACACACTTAAACTAAATCTGCCAATCTCAGAAACTTTAAAAATCCTTGGATTCACTATTGACCGCCACCTAACACTTGAGACTCACGCGAACAACACAACCAAAAAGATGTTCTACTCCATGTGGAAACTGAAAAGAATAAGACCATTCTTTCCAAGATCTATCTTCTGTAGCCTAGTGCAATCATTCGTACTCAGTCATCTGGACTACTGCAACTCACTATACGCAGGCTGCAAAGAACAAATACTGAGGAAACTTCAAACAGCCCAGAATACAGCAGCCAGGCTCATCTTCGGAAAACCAAAATACGAAAGTGCAAAACCCTTACGTGAGAAACCAAACTGGCTCCCACTCAAGGAACGTATCACTTTTAAAGTATGCACCTTAGTTCACAAAATCATTCACGGTGAAGCCCCTGCATACATGTCTGATTTAATAGACCTGCCACCCAGAAACACTAAAAGATCATCCCGAACTTTCCTCAATCTCCACTTCCCTAAGTGGAAAGGCATAAAATACAAAGTACTGCATGAATCAACCTTCTCTTATATGAGCACGTAATTCTGGAATACACTACCACGCAACCTGAAAACGATCTACGAACTAATCGACTTCCGCAAACTATTGAAGACTCATCTCTTTGAGAAAATTTATTGCAAGGATCAAAACACATGAAGTCCATACACACTAATAGAAATGCATCAATACACTCTCTTCTGAGCTCTCTTCCCCCGTATTTTCACCACAATTAAAACTCTACCCACAGATAAAATTGTTATACCCTAATGTTCTCTTGCTATTGTTCTATCGCCCTATCATTTCCTCATTGTTACATTCCATTGTTCTATTTCCCAAATTATATTTTTGTTGGAATAATGTATTGTATTTTACATGCATTGTCTGTCACCAATTTTTCTCTGTGATTACTCTGTGACCTCTGATGTGAATTGTCTAGAGAGGTCACACCCATGCAACTTCCTGTGGGGGTTAGGCACAGCACATGGAGCTCATGGTCTCTCCTAAGCTGAGGATCTATGGTGTGAGCATCCATTACCATCTAAGCACATGGAAAGAGCTGATAATCCAAATGTATAGTATTATGTATATATAAGCCTGTCTGAATATAATCTAACTACAAACTGTGAGTAAACAGATGTTTTGTTACTTCAACTTTAAAGTGACTCAGCAGTGAATTATTCTGGGGTGTATGTGAGAGAGATGAAGAAAAGAAATTAACATTTCTAAAGCTGAAGCTGTGTGTATAAAAATCTGCTAATTATTTACTACAAATAATCCAACAAAAGGGTTATGGGCCCAGCCCAGGAATTGAAAAAGGGAGAAATATTACCAGGCAGTGAAAAAGCCAAATTTTTCTCTTAAGTTTTAAAAGAAAGATTCAGTCTGTCTCTCTCTCCCCCCACACACCAAACAGGCTAAGCAATGGCAGAGGGAGGAAATTCACCATTTTTCCACTCTCTCAAGGTGCCTAAATTAACTGAATATAATTATCAGCAATGGGAGCAAAGATTCAGATGTCTCCTTCAAGCAAAGAAATTAAGTATATGTTTAGACCAAAACAGAACAGCTGAAAATATGGCTGAATGGGACAATGCAAACTATTATGTGAAGTGCATGTTTTTTGAAGCTCTCTCAGAGAAACAAGCCATATTGGTGGAGGCAAAAGATACAGCAAAGGAAATTTTAGATAAACTGAGAACTATGTATGCAACTACATATGCAAAACAGCAACCAATTTGGTTGGCAGAGTTGAATGAAACCAAATTAAGAAATAAAAGTAAGTGTAATGATCACATTATGCATCTTATGTCTTCATTTCAAAAGTTAGAACTTTCTGGAATTCCCATGTGTGATGCATTGAAAAGAGCATTTCTTTTTACCTCACTATCAAAGAAGTTTGATGTTTTTAGGTCTGTAAATGAAGCCATTGAAGGGCAATCTTTTGAACAGGCAGCATCAAAACTGAGGCAGGAATGCATAATTAATGATTCTGAGGAGATATGTTCTCAAAGCAAGTCAGAGAGAAATGAAACAAATTTCTTGGCAAAGAACAGAGGAAGGCGGAGCTATGGGAAAACTCCACCCAAGGGCAAGCTGATTTGCTATTCATGTGGAAAGGAGGGACATGTATCTAAATGGTGTAAGGAAACACAAAACACTCCCTCTAGCTCACCTAAGCCAATGGAACAAAAGAATTTTCCAAGCAGAAAATGTATGAAAGACAATGATAAACATAAGAGCTTTCTAATGGCAGAAAAATCTTTGACTATGGTAAATAATAATTCAAATGAAAGTACTTGGATTTTGGATTCGGGGAGCACATGCCATTTAACCAATTGTAAGGATTTCTTTCAGGAAGTGAGTCCAGAAGAAGGAATTCTTCATACTGCAAACGCAGGGACTACTCAGATCCAAGCAAAAGGCATTGGATTCTTAAAATGCAAAGTGTCTAATGAAGTTAAAGAAATTCCTGTAAGTGATGTCTTGTATATTCCCCAAGCAGTTTGCAATATGCTTAGTGTTTCTACATTAGATAAGAAGGGTTTTGTGATTCATTTTGAAAACAGTAAGTGCACAATCTCTAAAAATGATGAAGTGTATGCTGAAGCTTTTTATGCATAATGATGTTTATAAACTGAGCATTTCAGGTGAAGCCTCACATCTGGAGCAAGTAAGGAAGAATGATGGTAAATGTAGTCTGGAAATCTGGCACCGCCGCCTGGGACATCGTGATTTAAGGTGATCCAGGATCTTCACAGTGGGCAACTAGCCACAGGCATTCAGATAAGTGCAGATACTGGTAAAATGGAGAAATGCATAGACTGTGTTACTCAAAAAGGTGTGAGACCCTCATTTCCTGCATACACAGGAAATAGGAGTAATAAAGTACTGGACTTAATACACAGTGACTTATGTGGACCGTTTAATATCCCATCATTGGGAAATAACAGATTTGTGCTAATATTCTTGGATGATTTCTCTAGATATTGTGTGGCCTATTTGCTGAAAGAAAAAAGTCAAGTCACAGAAAAGCTGAAGAAATACGTAGCCATGGTGAGCAATAAATTTGAAAGAAAACCAAACGTTCTTCAGACCGACAATGGTGGTGAGTTCACTTCACAAAGCATGCGCACATTTCTAGAACAAGAAGGCATTCAGCATATCACAACAGTAGCTTATACACCAGAGCAAAATTCTGTTGCAGAGAGAAAATTTAGGTCACTTGTGGAAATGACCAGATGTATGCTGTCAGATAGCAATCTCCCTAAAAGACTATGGGGGGAAGCCATTCTCACAGCAGTGTACCTACAAAACAGAATGCCAACTAAGGGCGCTGAGCGCACACCACATGAGACATGGCATGGTAGGAAGCCAAACCTGTCACACATAAGAACATTTGGAAGTACAGCATATGCTCATGTACCAAAGCAAAGAAGGCATAAGCTGGATTCCACAACAGAAAGGGGCATTTTAGTTGGCTATGCTCCAGGACACAAAGGATATAGAATTTTGAATCTGAAAACTGGCATTGTTGGCATAAGACATGTTACATATTTTGATGAAAACAAAAGGGTTGATAAAGGCTGGATTATCCCAGATGAGCCTTATCATCCAGAATATGAAACTAGAACCATAATAGACATGCCAGTGTATATAAATGCCATACCAAGGCAGATGTCTGAAAGCAACTCATCTGTATCTAATGAGAAACAGGCAGAGGAAGCAGACACAGAAAGGATCATTGCAGAAGACAGTACAGTTGGAGAAGGGGAATCAATTGGAGAAGGACTCTCAGATTTAGAGGATGCGGAAAGGTCGGACCAACCTGTTGTCAGACGCTCATCCAGGGAAAACAAAGGTGTTCCACCCCCAAGACTGTCTTACCTAACAAAGTCAGCAGAAGCTCAAGAGCCCTTAACATGGGATGAGATTGAGAAAATGCCAGCAGAAGAAGCTGCTGAATGGCGTAAAGCTGCACAAGAAGAAATTGATGCATTGCATAAAAATAAAACTTGGATTCTTACAAAATTACCTCCTGGCAAGAAAGCTATAGGATGCAAATGGGTATTCAAGTTAAAAAGGAATGCACAAGGAAAAGTGGAAAGGTATAAAGCCAGATTAGTCGCAAAGGGATATCTTCAAAAATATGGAGAAGATTTTGATGAAGTGTTTGCACCTGTAGTGAAACACACGACAATTAGAACACTTCTGAGCATTGCAGTCTCAAAAGGCATGCAAGTCAACCACATTGATGTGAAAACAGCATTTCTTCATGGAGATATAACTGAAGACTTGTACATGGAACAGCCAACAGGTTTCATAAATACAAAACAAAGACAGCTAGTGTGTAAATTAAACAAAGGTCTTTATGGATTAAAGCAAAGTGCAAAATGTTGGAATGACAAATTGCATGAAATATTGACAAATTTAGGATTTAAGCAAGGTGAAGCAGATAAATGCTTGTACACTAGGTGCAGAAATGGACAATATGCATACATTTTAGCTTTTGTTGATGATCTGCTCATTGCAAGCGAAAGTGAGCAAGAGTACAAGGACATTGTAAAATATTTAAACCTGAATGTTGAGATAAAAGAACTTGGTAATGTGTCATACTATCTTGGTATAGAAATTGAGAAACAAAATGATGGTTCTTATCTTCTAAGCCAGAAGCAGAAAATAAATGAGCTTATTGAAAGTTTAGGTATGCAAGATGCCCAAGTTGTAAGCACTCCCATGATCACTGATTTTCTGAAGGATGAAACAGTAAGAGAACCTTTACCAGATAACATCCAATATAGATCAGCCATAGGTAAGCTTTTATATCTGACTACCACATACAGGGCTGATATAGCAAATGCAGTAGGAATTTTGAGCAGAAGGGTCAGCTCACCTACCAAATCAGATTGGACTGCAGTTAAAAGGATGGTAAGGTATTTAAAAGGTACCATTGATTGTAAATTAAAGATTTCAGCCAATAGTAATCCAAAACTAATATGTTACTGTGATTCAGATTGGGCAGGGGATCATTCTGATTATAAATCCACAAGTGGATATGTGTTTATGTATGGAAATGTACACATTTCTTGGGCCAGTCATAAACAAAGTATTGTGAGTCTGTCTTCTACAGAAGCTGAATATGTGGCTGTATCAGAAGCATGTAGAGAACTGATGTGGATTGAAAAACTTTTGCTGGATTTTGGAATAGCTGAACAGAGACCAATCCAGATAATGGAAGATAATCAGAGCTGCATCAGACTGTCACAGAATGACAAGGTTCAGTCACGCACCAAGCACATCGCAACGAAATACCACAACGTGCGAGAGCTGGCGAAAGAAGGGGTCATCAGTCTAGACTATTGTCACACCAGTGAGATGACAGCTGACATCATGACCAAACCGTTACCCAGAGAACGTTTTGTGAATCTGCGAATAAAGCTTGGACTTTGTATGAATTAATAATTGCATGACAGTTATGCATGAGAAGGGGTTTGTTGGAATAATGTATTGTATTTTACATGCATTGTCTGTCACCAATTTTTCTCTGTGATTACTCTGTGACCTCTGATGTGAATTGTCTAGAGAGGTCACACCCATGCAACTTCCTGTGGGGGTTAGGCACAGCACATGGAGCTCATGGTCTCTCCTAAGCTGAGGATCTATGGTGTGAGCATCCATTACCATCTAAGCACATGGAAAGAGCTGATAATCCAAATGTATAGTATTATGTATATATAAGCCTGTCTGAATATAATCTAACTACAAACTGTGAGTAAACAGATGTTTTGTTACTTCAACTTTAAAGTGACTCAGCAGTGAATTATTCTGGGGTGTATGTGAGAGAGATGAAGAAAAGAAATTAACATTTCTAAAGCTGAAGCTGTGTGTATAAAAATCTGCTAATTATTTACTACAAATAATCCAACAATTTTGACTTTGACTTTGTCTTCCCATAACTCTTCACAATGTAACCCATAATCGTACTGTAACAAACTGTATTTCCATCATTCACAATGTATTGTAAGCCACACTGAGCCCGCAAATAGGTGGGAAAATGTGGGATACAAATGCAATAAATAAATAAAATTATCTACGGCGTAGTCCCAGGATACATGATAGACCTCATAGATCTACCTACCAGAAACAGATTCGGATCATCACGATCATACCTAAACCTACATTACCCAAATTGCAAAGGACTGAAACACAAAACAATATATGCATCCAGCTTCTCCTACCTAAGTGCACAACTATGGAATGGACTCCCTAAAGCTGTGAAAATAATCCATGACCATCTAAACTTCAGGAAATCACTAAAACCACCCTCTTCAAAAAGGCCTACCCCACCGATCCAACGTAAATCCCCAGACCCAGCAACACAACACAACCAATGATCATACTGGACAATATACAATCTTCATCCCTCCCATCCTCATGGTGCCTGATACATACCTACCTCAATTTGACCACAATATAACCTGTATTTGTTAACAACCAACTGGTGAACGCCTGTACGGTACTATGTAAGGCACATTGAGCCTGCAAATAGGTGGGAAAATGTGGGGTACAAATGTAACAAATAAATAAATAAAATCATAGTTCCTTTGGTGGATCTATTTGTTCTGTATTCTATCTCATCCAGAATGCACACTATGTTTTTCTAAGATTTCAACTTGCCAGATGCGGACTGGAAAATTCCATCTAAAGAAACAGAAAGAAGTATGCTCTGCTCAGACAAATGGTGATGGATCCCACGAGGGAAGGAGTGATGCTGAATCTGGTGCTCACAAATGGGGAAAATGTGTCTAATGTCAGAGTAGGTGCCCACCTGGGCAGTAATGATCATCAAATGGTACCTGAAAAAAGAGCTGATGGGGATGGGAAGACATACGAGAAGTAGAAAGACAGTGGGCCAGGCTGAAAGGAGCTATTAACATGGCTATTGACCTTTACATAAGGGAGTAAATAAAATCAAGAAAAAAAAAAAAAGAAACCAATATGGTTCTCCAAACAAGTGGCTATTAAAGGCAAAAGAGGTGACATTTAATGAATATCTCACCTATCCATCCCCATCCTGTTAGACTGTCACTGAAATGCTTTGATGTTTCACTTATATATACTGTCATCTACCAACATTTGCTTATTTCCGATCTGACGAAGAAGGGCAACCCTCGAAAGCTAATCTAGAAATGTATTAAGTTATGTCCAATAAAAAAGGTATCATCTTATTTTATTTTCCACTAGTAAAAAAGGCCCGTTTCCAAAACCAATGAAACGGGCGCTAGCATGTGGTTTTGTGTGTGTGTGTGTGTGTATGTGTCATGGAGTTATTTTGTGTGTGTGTGTGTGTGTGTGTGTGTGTGAGTGTGTGAGGGTGCGGTGTGTGTGCAGGTTGTTGATGTGTGTCTTTTTTTGTTTTATTTTGTTTTTTGCTTGGGGGTTGGGGGATGTGCTGTGCTGTGCTGGCAAAGTGGGTTCGATTGGTGTGTGGCTTTGAGGGTGTGTTTCTGTTGTATTGTGTGTGTGTGGTTTTGTCTGTCAAGGAGGTTTGTGGAGGGGGGTCTTTCTGTTGGTGAAATGTAAATGTGGTTGTAGGGGGGTCAGCCTTTGTTGAGTGTTGTTTTTTTTTCCATGTTTTTTTTTTTTGTGTTGTGCTGATGCAGCAGTGTTGTTTTAGATGGGCGGAAGGTAGAGGAGCATGTTCTTTGTCTGTTGGTATTTTTTGGCCGTTTCAGGGCTGCTGTAGGGGAATGCTGGAAGAGAAATGTGCTGTTGGAAGCAGCGCCATCTTTTTCCATTGGGCTGGGGTTCTGGGCATCCTGGAGGTGGGTGACGGCTTGCCTGAGGACGGGGATGGTTGTTTTAAGTTGGCGGAAGGGAGAAGAGCACGGTCTCGGGCCATCGGGGGGTGATCCGATATGTTTGGTCCATTTCAGGCCGGCTGCAGGGGAATGCTGGAACATTTATGCGCTGCAGGAATCAGCGCCATCTTTTTCCGGGTGCTCGGGGAATCCCCGAGGTGGGAGACAGCTTGCCTGAGGCTGGGGATGGTTGGGCACATCCTTGGCCGCTTCGGCAAAAGGGGAAGAGGAAGGGGGTGGGGAGTTACTGTACCTGCAGCCGCCTGAGAAACCATGTATTCTTTGTTTGTTTTGTATTATTAGTTTGCATTTCTGTTGAAGAAAGAGTGGATGCCTTTCGAATGATGGAGGTGGTGCGTCGGTGTGCGGTTGTTTCGTTAGTTTGGCAGCCAGTCTCCAGCGATTCCTGGGCAGGGAAGGAGTAGGGAAACACGCTCCACGTGTTTCCCTACTCCTCCCCCTTCCTTGGTTGCTGTTTGCTGCTGGCTGGGTCGCGGGTAATCCTTCCAGCTGGGCCGCAGCTTGTCCTGTTCGCCCACATCCCAGATGGTGACGGGCACGTTGTTTTCCAGCTCCTCTGACTCCATGTCAAGCGATCCCAAATATAGTCTGTGCTATAGGCCCTCTGGCACTCTTCAGTACTGGCATTAGGCATTTAAAAAGTCCCCCCCCCCTCCCCCGGTCTATTTTTGCACATACCCACAGCAGGAATATTCTTCTCTCGTTCCAGCGGTGGTTCTGTGCTCTCCGTGCTGCACAGATAATGAGCCATTCTGCTGGGGAATGCTCCTCCCTTATTGTCACGTAGTTTCCTTTGATTGGTCCGTCTTACGTTGCCTAGTGTTGCCTGGGAACGGTGTTGTGATGGTCCTTTGTGTTTCAGAATGTTGAGTGTGTTTTTTCTGATTGGTCCGTCATGCGAGGGCGGGGCAGAGAGACATGGTCAGTGTTCTGGCTTCACCACCATGAATCCATGAACCCTTCAGTGAGTGACTGAGTAACTTCAGAACGTTGTCTTCAGAACGTTGAGGGTGAGTTTTATTATAGTAGATGTTTTATTTATTTATTTATCAGTTTATAAATCAATTACAAGCATTACAACTTGTTCAAGTAAAACAGAAGAAAAATTAATACATATATTGAAATTAAAAATTCCATTTCAATAGAGGAAAAAAAATCATTCTTTCTTAGACTACAAATAGCAAGGGGGGGGAACAACAAACCTAGGAGTTAATATAAGAACCAGTCAAGTAGTATGGCCTGGATTGCACCACGTATATATTACTGTGACTTACATGATCTATATTTCACACTGGATCTATTTGTGCAGTTTTTTTAAATCTATAAAAGATTTCAAATGTTCAGGTTCAAGAAAAACATACTTATTATCAAGGTATTTAATTTGGCATTTACAAGGGTATGCCAATAGAAAGGAGCCACCTAAGCATTTGACTTTGTCTCTCAGTGCCAAGAAAGCCCGTCGTCTTTCCTGAGTAGCCTTCACAACATCTGGAAATATCCAGAGTTTCTCATCATAGAATGGTTTAGCAGAATTTTTAAAGAACAATTTCTTTATCATATTTAAGTCTTGTTCAAAATCAATGAGACAAGAAAAGTTCATCTTTCAAAGATCCCATCATTAGAACGTTCCAGGAAAGCTGTTAAATCCTGCAAATTTTGTTTTTCTTCTCCATCTTCTCTTCTTAGGTATTGGGAGATAAAATATTTTATTTATAGGAGAAATTAAATTTGGTGAGATAGATTTTCAATCAGATATTTTTTAAACATGTCTAAAGCGTTTATTTCAGATGATCGGGGAAAATTTAGTATGCGCAAGTTCAGACGTCTATTATAGTTCTCAAAATTTTCAATTTTTCGATGAATCATTGTTTTATCTTTAATTAATACATCTGTTTTAGCAGTCAACACTGAAATTTCTTGCTGAGCCTGAGTTTTATTTTGTACAACTTCCTGTTTCAATGTTTCGAAGGAAGAAGTAAATGCATCCAGTTTACTCACGATTAACGATGTCTCTTGCGCCGCCTGAGTGACTGTGGTAGTAAGTTTTTGAATCGCCGCACAAATAGATTCCAGAGTAGGCGCCATGGGGATTTCAATTTCTCCCTTGTTGTTGAAACTCGCAGTCGTAGGGGTGACGCCGCCAGCTTGAGAGTCAGGAACTTCGCAGTCCGATATTTCTCTGACCTCCAAACACTCCCATACAGCTGCGGGACATGGCGGCGGATTCACTTCCGGTGAGGACAAAGTTGTTTCAATTCCCTGTGGGTTTGATGCTCCTCCATCTTCCCCCACTGCGAGTAAACTGAAACCGGTTAAACGTGGTGTACTGGTAGCATACCGGTCAAGCATTGTCTGTAATTGCGCTGTAAGCCTCTAACAATGCCCTTCCTTTTAGTGTGTGGCATAACTTAATAGTACCGAAAGAGCACAAGAAGAAAACGAAAGGCTTCAGACACGCTCCGGCAACCACAAGCTAATCCGCCATCTTGGACCTTATTGTCCATGTTTTATTTTGTTTTATTTCTATTGATTACCTATGAAATACAGTCAAACTCAAGAAGAGGAACAGAGAGAAGAATACCAGAAGAAACTGAAAGAAGTCAAGAAGGAGATACATCTGGCAAAAGCAGAGGCAGAGGAGCAGATGGTTAGAAATGTAATTAAGGGAGACAATTTTTTTTTCAGGTATATTAGTGAAAGGAGAAAGGCTAAAACTGGAATTGTGAGACTGAAAGATGCTGTGGATGGCTTAGTGGAGAGCGATGAAAAAAAAAGAACACTTCTGTGTTCACAGAAGAAAATCCTGGAGAAGGACCATGATCAGCTAGTAAAGGAACATATGAGAATGGAGTGGATATCGCACCATTCACAGAAGAATGTGTTTATGAACAACTTGAAAAAACTGAAGGTTGACAAAGTCATGGGACCAGATGGGATCCATCCCAGGATACTGAGGGAACTTAGAGAGGTTCTGGCTCTTAAAGATTTGTTTAATAAATCCTTGGAGATGGGAGAGGTTCCAGGGATTTCAAAAGAGTGAATGTGGTCCCTCTTCATAAAAGTGATGACAGAGAAGAAGTGGGAAACTACAGGCCGGTAAGCCTCACTTCGGGTTATTGGAAAAGTGATGGAAGCATTGCTGAAGGAAAGGATAGTAAATTTCCTGGAATCCAATAAGTTACACGATCTGAGACAACACGGTTTTATCAATGGTAAATTATGCCAAATGAATTTGATAGAATTCTTTGACAGGGTGACTGGAGAACTGGATTGGGGATGTGCGCTAGATGTAATCTACTTAGGTTTCAGGAAAGTCTTTGACATGGTTCCTCATAGGAGGCTCTTAAATAAACTTGAAAGGCTCGTGTTAGGACCCAGAGTGGTGAATTGGATTAGAAACTGGTTGATGGACAGATGCCAGAGGGTGGTGGTCAATGGAATTCATTTGGAGAAAGGAAAGGTGAGTAGTGGAGTTCCTCAAGGATCGGTGCTGGGGCCGATTTTGTTCAATATATTTGCTGAAGGATTAAAAGGTGAGGTTTGCCTTTTTGCGGATGATACTAAACATTTGTAATAGAGTGGACACCACGGAGGGAGTGGAAAACATGAAACGGGATCTACAAAAGTTAGAAGAATGGTCTAGCATTTGGCAATTAAAAGTTAATGCAAAGTGATGCATTTGAGGAGTAGAAATCCAAGGAAGCTGTATGTCCTAGGAGTTGAGAGGGAGAGGGACCTTGGGTTGATGGTGTCCGAGGACCTTAAAGTGAAAAAATAGTGTGACAAAGCAGTGGCCGTAGCCAGAAAGATACTAGGCTGAATCGAGAGAGGAGTACCCAGCAGAAGAAAGGAGGTGTTGATGCCCCTGTACAAGTTGCTGGTGAGGCCTTCCCTGGAGTATTGTGTTCAGTTTTGGAGGCCGCATCTTTGCTAAGGATGTAAGTAGACTATAAGCAGTCCAGAGGAAGGCGACAAAAATTATATGCGCCAAAAGACATATGAAAAGAGACTGGAAGACCTGAATATGTATAGCCTAAAGGAAAGAAGGAACAAGGGAGATATGATACAGACATTTAAATACTTGAAAGGTATTAATATAGGAACGAATCTCTTCCAGAGAAGGGGAAATGGTAAAACTAAAGGACATGAACTGAGGCATGGCCAGTTTTAGGCAGGGGCGACAGGGCCTCGCGCTTACAGGGGCTCCATGGCACTCCCTCCCGCTCTCTGCTTTTGCCACGATCTAACTCTTTGCCTCTCCTCCCCCAAGCTGCAGGGTGCATACCGGAAGCCACTCTGGTGGTCTAGTGGAGTCTTCAGGGCAGGAAAAATCCCCAGTCTTTCCTGTCTGCTGCCAGCACTGACCCTCCTGCAGCTGCATCACTCTTTAAAAATAGCTGCTGAGACTTCCAGCAGCGGCCTCATGACACATTCACTGAAGTCTTGCGAGACTACTGGTGGAAGTCTCGGCAGCCATTTTAACGAAGATGCGGCAACAAGAGGGTCAGTGCCGGCAGTAGGCAGAAAAGACTGGGAAACTTTCCTACCCCAAAGACTCCACTAGACCACCAAGGTGGCTTCAGGTATGTGCCAGGAGGGCACCCTGTGGCTCGAGGGAGCAGAGAGGAGGTCTGGAATAGGTAGGTGGGAGGGAGATACTGTAAAAAAAATCAAGATAATATTTGTGTTATTTGGAGGTGCTGATTAAAGGGTAGGTGAGGATACTGTAAACAAAAATCAAGGAAATATCTATATCATTTGGAGGGGCTGGTTAAAGGGGCATGGAGAGGAGAATACTGTAAAAAAAATCAAGGTAATATCTGTGTCATTTGGAGGGACTGGTTAAATGGATACCCTAGTACTATATTCGTGCAGAGATTTTTTTTTCTCCTGGTAAAGGGCCACTAAACAGACATCATGTTATGATAATCAGGAGCTCAACATTCAGAGTTTCTATTTATTTACTTATTTATGGCATTTTATCCTACATTAAACATGAATTAGATTGAAACCTGGGAGCATTTAAAATCTTTTTTTTTCCTGTGCCTACATCAAAAGAGAAAAAGATGGCATGTGGGAACTTGCTGCTTTTGCTTTGTGGAATGCAGTGGTATTTTATAAAAATGCACTTGCACTTATTATTACTATTTCAAAGAGAAGGTGTTGATTAATGAGGGAAGTGTTTCCTTCATGCAGAACTGTCCATAGTCAGTCTAAATGTACTAACATTGTTCAGTTTAGCACACTATTAGCAGCCAAGTTCATACAAAGTTAATTATTTTCAGTGGAAAATAAATCTGCTTACTATATGAATATTCAATCACTGTTTCTTAATGCTACCAAGTATTACATATTAAGGGGATTTGTTTTAATACATTTATCCAGTCCTTAGATGCACGTGGATTTGCTTTTTAAACCCAAAGGTTTCCTATGATAGCATTGTGCATATTTGAATTAGTTTTTCTGTACAAGTTTTGCTTGATTTGTCTTTTTTTGAAATTTAAAAAATGTCAACAAGGGGTGGGGCTAGGTTGGGGTGGGGGGCCCACCAAACTGGTCTGCACAGGGCCTCGCAATTGCTAATACTGGCCCTGAACTGAGGTTGCAGGGTGGTAGACTTAGGAGTAATGTCAGGAAATTCTTTTTCATGGAGAGGGTGGTCGATGCCTGGAATGCTCTTCCAAGGGAGGTGGTAGAGACAAAAACAGTGATGGAATTCAAAAAGGCATGGGATGAACACAGAGGGACTCTATCTAGAAATAGATGGTATAAAACAATAATAAAAAGTTTAGGATAGACTGGAAATGGCTTCAATGGCAACTTCAGTAGATGGAACTGAGGACAGTGCTGGGCAGACTTTTATAGTCTGGGTTCCGCAAATGACAAGACATATTCAGGTAGACTGGAGTAGGCTTTGACGGCAACTCCTGTAGGTGGAACATAAGGACAGAGTCGGGTGGACCTCTACGGACTATGTCCTAGAAACATCAAAGAAAGACTTATGATAAAATGTATAGTATCACATTCATTGTTGATTTAATCATGAATTGATAATGAGTGTGACTGATGGGCAGAATGGATGAACCATTCAGGTCTTTATCTGCTGTCACTTACTATGTTACCATGTATACACTTACAGATGTTACTATGTATACACTTATAGATGAGGGTGCACTATCACCTATGGAAACTCTATGTACCGAATTTGATTTGCCTAGTGACACGTTCACCTACTTGCAAATTCAACATTATGTTGGCTCATTGCCACGCCAGGCCCTGGGCTTGAGGATACAAAATGTCTTGGTGGAGGCCTTGAGTTGGACTCTCATCATGAAGTTCTGCTGCAATTCCATCATGCCTATTCAAAAAAAATTTGTATTTGTGGTATGGATTATCAAAAATTGGCTAGTCAATGGGTAGCAGATTTGGGCATTCTGCTCATGAGACCTCGTTTATAGAAATACATTCATAGTGCCCAGGCCTGGATTAGGAACATGTCACTATGGATTACCAACTATAAACTGTTCAGGCAGCTCTAATTTGCTCCGAGAATGGCCCACTGAGCAGGAATTGCCAGATTGTTGTGCTGTCCAAAATGTTCCTCTATGGATGTGTCATTGGGATATATGTTCTGGCACTGCCTGAATATATGCAGATTTTGGAACCACTTATTTGCCAAGATCTCTAGACTGTGGAATTCCACCTGTTTAGTTACTGCATTGCTCTTGTTTGCAAAATTCCAATTTGCTTCTGTGGCCACAAAAGATCTTTGGGAGGTTTTGCAGAGAGGTATGTTGATGGTTAAAAAGACTATCTTGTACTTTGGTTATCTGCTGAGTCTCCCTCCTTACCACATTGGCATTCCTATATGATCTCTTTGCTACTGATAGAGCATCAGTCAATAGACTCCTTGGACTCCAAGAAGGGGAAGGTTTTTTTGTTCCATTTGGGCACTTTTTTGGTCCACTTTGCCACATGTAGAATGAAGTCATTTACTTAATCTATGACTTCCTTTTATAATCTATTAACAGAGAATTTACTTACTGTTTGTCTGATATTTTCAGGGGGGAGGAAGGGATGATAGGTGATATCTTCAAAACATGTCGGTCTTGTACTTGCTATTTCGTTATTGTTCTTTCACATTTTGTTGACCAATGAACAAATTTAAACATAATTGTTGCAAGTGCACTTGAGTAAATATTAAACACAATCGGGGATAAGTCTGAGCCCTGTGGAACCCCACATTCCATCTGAACTATTTGTGACATCAATGTCCAAACAATGAGCACAAAAAATGGCTTAAGAAAAAAAAAAAAGATGTAAACCATTTAAAAACTTTGTCCCTAATACCAATGAAAGATGATGATCAACTAAATCAAAAGCTGATGCATGATCTATGTGCTAATTATTCAAAATATCAAATACTTTACTCAAAAAGGCAGTCATAAGCATCTCTGTACTAATACTATTTCCCCCATTAAACCTTGACTGATGAGGATGTAATACATTTGACGATTCAATACAAGATGTCAATTGTTTCACCACTACCTGCTCTACTACTTTGGCTAAAAAGTACACATTTGAAATTGGTATATAGTTCATACAAACTGCAGGGTCTAAAGATGACACCTTAAACACTGGATGCACTACTGCCTTTTGGGTGACCAGTGAAGTAAATGAGAATGTTTAGCAGCTGGCAGTTATAGTAGGGGAGACAGTGCAGCAGCTGCAAGAGGTCAAAGAGCTCAAAGACCATGTTTACCTGCTTCCAGGCCAGGCTCTGAGCTATCAGGCTCAAGCAGAGGCTGCAAAAGCTGAAATGGAGCAGTTGTAATAAGAATTAACAGCAACAGTGCCATTATGGCAGTACATAAAGCTGAACTCATGAGAAACCATGACTAGGTACAACCCAAGGCCAAAGCATTAGAAGTCAGTAACGCCAAACACTAGACTCAAGCACAGGAAATAAGCCCCAGAGAGGATGGAGCACTTCAAAGAGAAAAGACAGTCTGGCAAGAATGTACTCAGTCGATGAGAGGGAATGGGGTGCTAATTCAGCAGTTTGTAGATCTGCAATACAAGGAGGTTGCAGAGATCTTGGAGGCTGGAGAAGCAACCCAAACACTGCAGGTTCAGTTGGCAGAGGTGGAGACATCTAAGAGGCAGACAGTAAAGAAAATGGAGGACCTTGCTAAAGAGCTAGAGAAAATAATCTTGGAAAAATTGAACACTGTCTTGGCGAGCCAACTTAGTGAATCTTAGCTAATGGTGGAGGAGAGGCAAGGCATACTTATAGAGCTCACAACAGAAAGGGATCAGATCTTGACAGAGAACGGTAAGCTGTCTCACCAAGTAGAAAATCTGAACAGGCAGCTTGAGGAAAAATTAAAAGCCAAGAATCATATTGTGAATGCCTTAAAACTGGCCAGTCATGTATTTACTTTGGTCCAGAGGCAATATGAGACCATAAGAGAAAGAGAGAGGCTAGACTTCAGGGTGCTCTGGTCAGAGCCATCAAGGAAGTTATTAAATGGAGAACAAAGATGGAATTGGAGCAGTCCAGAGCTTTGAGGGCCTGCCATGGGCAGTGACATGCCAGAGCTCTGAAGAGTTACCATGGATGGAAAAGGGATGGTCTCATATAATAAAGGAGAACCATAAGAATATACAAAGTAATAGCTGGACTTCATTGCAAATTATAAGCAGCATTATAGATGTTTTCTTCCTGGTCATAGTGACACAAACGTGGAAGGGCATTTTCGATATGACGTCTAAGTCCAATTGTAGGCACTTTGGTGAAAACGTCTAAAATTCTCATCCTGAACATTTTTGAACCAGAAAAACATATATTTTTTAGTTTTTGAAAATCTCTAATTTCCAGATGCTTTTGTGCTCAGTATGTATTTAAGTACCATTAAAAAAAAAAGTCCTAGAGAACAATGCACAAAAACTGGTAAAAAAAACAAAAAAAAAAACCTAGTAAACTGGCCCCACAGAGATCCCAGCAGAGTGGAGGAGTAGCCTAGTGGTCAGTGCAGTGGACTTCACATAAAGAGACCTAGGTACAAGTCATAAGAACATAAGAGTAGCCATGAAGGGGCATAATCAAACGGAAACATCTATCTCCATGGGCGTTTATCTCCGAGAACAGGTCCGTGAAGGGGCGGACTGAACCGTATTTTCGAAAAACATGGATGTTTATCTTTTTTTGAGCTGGGCGTTTTTGTTTTTCAGTGATAATGGAAACCGAAAGTGCCCAGCTCAAAACTCCAAGACATTTATTTGTGGGAGGGGCCAGGATTCGTATTGCACTGGTCCCCCTCACATGCCAGGACACCAACCGGGCACCCTAGGGGGCACTTTTACAAAAAAAAAAAAAAAAAGGTAAAACAGCTCCCAGGTGCATAGCACCCTTCCCTTGGGTGTTGAGCCCCCCAAATCCCCCTCAAAACCCACTGCCCACAAGTCTACACCATTACTATAGCCCTAAGGGGTGAAGGGGGGCACCTACATGTGGGTACAGTGGGTTTGGGGGGCGGTTTGGAGGGCTTCCATTTACCAGCACAAGTGTAACAGGTGGGGGGGGGGATGGGCCTGGGTCCACCTGCCTGAAGTCCACTGCACCCCCTAATCACTGCTCCAGTGACCTGCATACTGCTGCCAGGGAGGTGGGTATAACATTTGAGGGTGAAAATAAAAAGTTGTGAAATGGCATATTTTGTGGTGGGAGGGGGTTTGTGACCACTGGGGGAGTCAGGGGAGGTCATCCCCGATTCTCTCCAGTGGTCATCTGGTCATTTAGGGCATTTTTTGGGGCCATATTCGTGGAAAAACAGGGTCCAGGAAAAGTGCCCTAAATTCTCGCTAAAAACGCATATTTTTTTCCATTATCGGCGAAAGGCGCCCATCTCTGATTGCCCGATAACCACGCCCCAGTTCCGCCTTTACCACGCCTTCGACACGCCCCATCAACTTTGTCCGCATCCGCGATGGAGTGCAGTTGAAAACGTCCAAATTCGGCTTTCGATTATACCGCTTTATTCGTTTTTGTGAGATAAACGTCTATCTCCCGATTTGGGTCACAATATAGGCGTTTTTCTATTTCGATTATAAGCAGGATAGTGGGTCAGACCAATGGTCCATCTAGCCCAGTATCCTGTTTTCCAAACAGTGGCCAAGCCAGGTCACAAATACCTGGCAAAAACCCATTTAGCAGCATTCCATGCTACCCATCCTGGGGTATGTAGTTGCTTCCCCATGTCTGTCTCAATAGCAGACTATGGACTTTTCCTCCAGGAATTTATGCAAACCATTTTTAAACCCAGAAACACTAACCGCTGTTACCACATCCTCTGGCAAAGATTTCCAGAGCTTAACTATTGTTGAGTAAAAAAAAATATTTCCTCCTATTTGTTTTAAAAGTATTTCCATGTAACTTCCTCTAGTGTCCCCCTAGCTTTTGTACTTTTGGAACAAGTAAAACATCGATTTACTTCTACTTGTTCTACACCACTCAGGATTTTGTAGACCTCAATCATATCTCCCCTCATCCATTTCTTTCCCAAGATGAAGAGCCCTAACCTCTTTAGCCTTTCCTCATATGAGAGGAGTTCCATCCCCTTTATCATTTTGGTCGCTCTTCTTTGAGATATGGTGACCAGAACTGAACGCAATACTCAAGGTGCAATCATACCATGGAGTGATACAAGGCATTATAGTATTTTTGGTCTTATTCACCATCCCCTTCCTAATCATTCCTAGCATCCTGTTTGCTTTTTTGGCCACTGCCACACACTGAGCAGAAGATTTCAGCGTATTATCTACAACAACATCTAACTCTTTTTCTTGAGTGCTGACCTCCAATGTGGACCCTAGCTTCAGGTAACTATGATTCGGATTATTCTTTCCAATGTGCATCACCCCATTATTTTATATTGTGAGCCCTCAAGGAACAACTTAAAACCTACTGTACACCACTACAGAAGCCCTCAGGTCTGCAGGTGTCTCCTATCTATAGGTACAGTTGGTATATTGTGGGTATTGGAAGGCTCACAATTTCCATCAAAAATGCACTAGTTAGGGTGGGATATAGACTTGGATCCACTTTTCTACAGTCCACTGCACTGACCACTGGTCTACTCCTGGGACCAACTTGCTGCTCTAATAGGAACGGCCATAATATCTGAAGCTATCTCAGAGCCTTGTATGTACACTGAGGGATGAGAGGGGGTAAAGTCAGATTTTTTTTATGGCCTTACAGAAATCATAATTCAGAAGGGAGTTTATTCCTCAACATTGGGACCAAAACTGAAGAAAAACTTTAGCTGTCCACTGAGCACATCTAAAAGTAGACATGTTCAACAAAACACTCTGACTACAATATTTATTACCATAACAACTACATAACAACCTCCTAGCTACGGCCACCACCTTGTCACACTGTTTCGTTGCCTTCAAATCCTCAGGTACCATCACCCCAAGATCCCTCTCTCCGTCCGTACCTATCAGACTCTCCCCGCCTAACACATACGTCTCCCGTGGATTTCTATTCCCTAAGTGCATCACTTTGCATTTCTTCGCATTGAATTTTAATTGCCAAACCTTAGACCATTCTTCTAGCTTCCTCAGATCCTTTTTCATGTTTTCCACTCCCTCCCGGGTGTCCACTCTGTTACAGAACTTAGTATCATCCGCAAATAGGCAAACTTTACCTTCTAACTCTTTGGCAATGTCACTCACAAATATATTGAACAGAATCGGCCCCAGCACCAATCCCTGAGGCACTCCACTACTCACCTTTCCCTCCAAGCAAATTCCATTCACCACCACCCTCTGGCGTCTGTCCGTAAACCAGTTCCTAATCCAGTTTACCACTTCGGGTCCTATCTTCAGCCCATCCAGTTATTTAAGAGCCTCCTGTGGGGAACCGTGTCAAAAGCTTTGCTGAAATCTAAGTAGATTATGTCCATAGCTCGTCCCTGATTCAATTCTCCTGTCACCCAATCAAAGAACTCAATGAGATTCGTTTGGCATCATTTCCCTCTGGTAAAACCATGTTGTCTCGGATCTTGCAACTTATTGGCTTCCAGGAAATTCACTATCCTTTCCTTTAGCATCGCTTCCATTACTTTTCCAATAATCGAAGTGAGGCTTACCGACCTGTAGTTTCCAGCTTCTTCCCTATCACCACTTTTGTGAAGAGGGACCACCTCCGCCGTTCTCCAATCCCTCGGAACCTCTCCCGTCTGCAAGGATATATTAAACAAATCTTTAAGAGGACCCGCCAAAACCTCTCTGAGCTCCCTCAATATCCTGGGGTGGATCCCGTCCGGTCCCATGGCTTTGTCCACCTTTAGCTTTTCAAGTTGTTGATACACACTTTCTTCCGTGAACGGTGCTCTATCCACTTCATTCTCATTTGTACTATTTCCAGTCCATCGCAGTCCTCCTCCAGGATGCTTGGAATGATCTCCCGCGGGAGGTGGTGGAAATGAAAACGGTAACGAAATTCAAACATGCGTGGGATAAGCATAAAGGAATCCTGTGCAGAAGGAATGGATCCTCAGGAGCTTAGTCAAGATTGGGAGGCGGGGCTGGTGGTTGGGGGGCAGGGATAGTGCTGGGCAGACTTGTACGGTCTGTGCCAGAGCCAGTGGTGGGAGGCGGGACTGGTGGTTGGGAGGCGGGGATAGTGCTGGGCAGACTTATACGGTCTGTGCCGGGGCTGGTGGTTGGGAGGCGGGGATAGTGCTGGGCAGACTTATACGGTCTGTGCCCTGAAGAACACAGGTACAAATCAAAGTAGGGTATACACAAAAATTAGCACATATGAGTTATCTTGTTGGGCAGACTGGATGGACCATGCAGGTCTTTTTCTGCCATCATCTACTATGTTACTATGTATATAATTAAATATCATATCATCCTCCACATAAATCTTATAATATAACCTCTGAATATATCAATCACACTTCATTAACAACATCTCATACAGTTGATTATAGACATGGCTACTTTATTTATTTATTTATTTATTTATTGCATTTGTATCCCACATTATCCCACCTCTTTGCCCAAACTTTGATTATAGATCATAATTTTTTTCAAATATGATCAATCATTTTACTTACAAGTCAAGGGAGTAGCAATGGGTGCCACTATAGCACCGACCATTGCTTGTTTGTATATGGCCCAATATGAGAGTGAGTTTATTTTTCCATCTCGATTTGTACAATACATTCTTAGTTGGAAACAATTCATTGATGACGTTTTACATATTTGGACAGGTACTATGCTCCATCCCTGGCCGTCTTCAAATCCGGGCTAAAGGCCTACCTGTTTGATGCTGCTTTTAATTCCTAACTTGTCACCTGCTCGTAACCTTTATCTTGTCTTTCTCTCTTCAATAATCCCTTCCCTATCCAGCTTATTTTTAAAAGAGAAAGACGCCCAATATTTTGACCCAAATCGGGAGATGGGCGTCTTTCTCCCATGGGCAAACAAATCGGTATAATCGAAAACCGATTTTGGTAGTCTTCAACTGCACTCCGTCGCAGGAACGAACAAAGTTGATGGGGCATGTTGGAGGCATGGCGAAGGCGGGACTGGGGCATGGTTATCGGCCGAGGAGAGATGGGCATCTTTAGCTGATAATCGAAACAAGAAGGGCGTTTTTAACGAGAATTTGGTCCGCTTTATTTGGACCCTTTTTTTTCAGGTCCAAGTCCCAAAAAAAGTGCCCCAGCTGACCAGATGACCACTGGAGGGAATCGGGGATCACCTCCCCTGACTCCCCCAGTGGTCACTAACCCCCTCCCAGCAAAAAAAAACCCACTTTACAAACTTTTTTCCCAGCCTGTATGCCAGCCTCAAATGCAGTACCCACCTCCATGACAGCAGAATGTGTTCTATCCTCTGACAGCCTTTCCCTGGTTCTGATGCGGGTCTCGGGTGAGTGTGACACCTTTTCTGTTAAGGGCACTGCAGAGTCACATCAGCAATATCCTTGTGGTGGGTGTAGGGTATTGGGCTCCGTGATTCCACTAGCTAGTGTTACATGCTCACGATGTTGGTAGGCTGTACTCCCATGGTGCTTTTCCCTCTGCTTACTGGGTCAGAGTGTGCCCTGTTTTGTTTCCGGTAGTCCATGAGGTAGTGGCCATTTTTGTAAGACAGTTTTAGATCCCTCTCATGTGTTAGCCATGTTACAGAACTTAGTTCTTATCTTGAATGTTGCTGAAAGAGGGCATTGTACACCATTCTGCCAGCTCTGACCTACTGCTCATCTCAGTACCAGGGAGACTCTTTGCCAGTGGGGCACAACCTCTGATCTGCAGTTAACTGTGAGTAAACGTGCTTATTCCAATAAAGGACGTTTTTGGAGACATTAGTCTTCAGGTGTCAACTGGTGTGCCAAGATTATACAGCAGCAACAAGTCCTAGAAGCCTGCGTGTATGCAGGTCCCTGGAGCACTTTTAGTGGGTACCGCAGTGCACTTCAGGCAGGCGGAACCAGGCCCATCCCCCTTACCTGTAATACTTGTGCTGGAAAATGGGAGGCCTACAAAACCCACTGTACCCACATGTAGGTGCCTCCTTCACCACTAAGAGCTATGGTAGTGTTGTACATTTGTGGGTAGTGGGTTTTGGGGAGGGGGGTTGGGGGGCTCAGCACCCGTGGTAAGGGACCTATGCATGTGGGAGCATTGTCTGAAATCCACCGCACTGACCTCTAGGGTGTCCAGTTGGTGTCCTGGCATGTCAGGGGGGCGAGTGTACTACGAATCCTGGCCCCTCCCATGACCAAATGGCTTGGACTGGGACGTTTCCGAGTTGGGCGTTTTTAGTTTCCATTATCGCTAAAACAAACAAACACCCAGTTCAGAAACGACTAAATCCATGGCATTTTGGTCCATACAAACCGTATTTTCGAAGCTGAAGATGGACGCCTATTTTTTTCAAAAATACGGTCTGTCCCACCCCTTCACGTACCCGTTCTCAGACATAGACGCTCATGGAGATGGGCGTTTGCGTTCGATTATGCCCTTCTATGTGTCCTATCTGTCTGTCCTACCCTTATCCCTTATTTGTCCTGTCTGTCTGTCCTGATTTAGATTGTAAGCTCTTTTGAGCAGGGACTGTCTTTTCTTCATGTTAAATTGTAAAGCGCTGCGTACGACTGGTAGCGCTATAGAAATGATTTGTGGAATTTATGGATTATGTAAATACTTGCAATTGTAATATTATATTTAACATGGAGTGTGATTTAAAATGGATAAATGTTTTGGATATATCCATATATTTGCAAGATGGTCTATTTAAGACAACCTTGTTTTGAAAGGAGACAGATCGAAACTCTGTGTTACACTATGCAAGTTACCATCCAAAGCATCTAAGAAAAGTATCCCTACTGGGCAATTTCTTAGAGTTAAGAGACTCTGTTCAGATCATGCAAAATTAATGATAAATCGATTCGTACAGCGAAAATACCCTAGGCGAGTAATCAAGCAAGCATATAAAAGAGCTAAATATGCTAATCGCGATTGGTTACTCCAGGATTCTCAGAGATCTTTATCTCATCAGTGTGTGTATTGCCTTATTCAACACAGACTATGAAATCACGAAATGTAATTTTAAAATATTGGGACATATTAAAAGTGCACTCAGTGTTTTGTGAATCTCCTAAATTTGCATATCGGAGGGATCAAAATTTGGGGGAACTAATGTCTGTATCTAATCAAGCAGTGCACCAGACTGTAAGGGGGGGGGGGGGGGGGGTCGGCTTTACAATCTGTTCCTTATGCCAATATTGTAGTCATATGATTGAGGGGAATGCTTTTTTTTAATCAGCATTTACAAAAAAACATTTTATTTGAAAAGTCAAGTTAATTGCAACTCTGCAGGAGTAATATGTTATTATTTGCCCTTGCAATTTGTGGTATGTTGGCCAAACCAGTAAAAAGGTAGAGATCAGAATTGGTGAACATATGAGTATCAGACAAGGTTGTGTTGAAGTGCCCCTAGTTAATCATTGGATGGAGAAAAATCACACATTACAAGATTTAAAGTTTTCAGTTTTAGTACAAATAAATATCAAGGGTAGGGGGGGTAATATTACTCAGAAATTGTTAAGATTGGAACAACGAATCATATTTTCTTGGCGAACCTTTTGTCCCTTTGGATTAAATAAAGAGATAGAGTGGACAGAGATATTGTGCATTAATTAGGAAACAGTGGTATGTAATTAGGCATAATTTTGACTATCAGTGACACCACTTGTTGTGATAGGTGGATCGCTGAAATTTAAAGATCACCTATTCCGCACGTATCAGCATTTCTGGCGGTTCAAACTTGAGGGAGGGTAGTTTAACCCGAACAGTCTTCCACCTGAAGGAATGTGCTCAAATGATGAGGAAGTTGTAGAATGTAGGTGCATTTATATTAGTTTGATAATATAATTTATTTAATGTGGTATTGGTTTTAAAACGTATTGTCTCTGTATTATGATTGACAGCAACGCTACTTGGAGAAAGTGGCAGTTGAATGGCTCCTGAATGAATTGAAGTCACTAGATTTAAGTGGCATCTGAACAACTCCTGAAGACACCTTTTGGCGAAACACAGCCCTGTGTAGAGCTGTATGATATGATGAGAAAGGATCCTCATTGAGAAGATACATGATGATGCTTCTATTTGGAGGCTGTATCTTGCTAAAGACTGGAAGCGGTGCAAAGAAAAGCTACAAAAATGGTATGGAATTTGCATTGCAAACCATATGAGAGACTTGCCAACCTGAACATGTATACCTTGGAGGAAAGGAGAAACAGGAGTGAGATGATACAGACATTCAAATATTTGAAAGGTATTAATCCACAAATGAACCTTTTCCAGAGACGGGAAGGTAGTAGAACTAGAGGACATGAATTGAGGTTGAAGGAGGGCAGACTCAGGAGTAATGTCAGGAAGTATTTTTTCACGGAAAGGGTGGTAGATTTGTGGAACGCCCTCCCGTGGGAGGTGGTAGAGATGAAAATGGTAATGGAATTCAAACAATGCATGGGATAAACATAAAGGAATACTGTTTAGAAGGAATGGATCTATGGAATCTTAACGGACATTGGGTGGCGACACTGGTAATTGGAGAGTAAAAGCAGTGCTGGGCAGACTTCTACGGTCTGCACCTTGATCGTGGCTGAATAGATATGGATGGGCTGGAGTGTAAATTTTAAGGGGCTTCGACGTTAGCTTCAGAAATTTTAGTACAGGAACAGTGCTAGGCAGACTTTTATGGTCTGTGCTCTGAGAAAGGAAGGGACGAATCAAACTCAGGTATACATATAAAGTATCACATACCATGTAAAATGAGTTTATCTTGTTCGGCAGACTAGATGGACCGTTCAGGTCTTTATCTGCCGTCATTTACTATGTTACTATCCTGCTTATTTTCAAAGGAGAAGGCCGGCCATCTTCTGACACAAATCGGGAGATGGCCAGCCTTCTCCTAAAGCCGGCCAAATCGGTTGTTGTGCTAGTGAGTCCTTGAGCCGTGCGAAGCACCGGCGAAAAACCCGTACTAGCTGGCGGCCGAACAATTCCCAGAACTTCACCTGAGACAACCGCCATTCCCCGGGGGTTGAGCCCCCAGGTGTGGGCAGCCAGCAGGACTTCCGGACGCGGCTGGGATCTGGGACAGGCAGCAAGCAGCGGAACTGGACAGGAGACGGACTGAGATCGAGACTGGCAGCAAGCAAGGAGTATTCAGGTTCCAAACGGAGGTCAGGTCGGGCGGCAGGCAGAGAGTAGTCAGGTTCCAAGCTGAGGTCAGGTCAGGCGGCAGGCAAAGAGTAGTCAAGTTCCAAGCTGAGGTCAGGTCAGGCGGCAAGCAGAGAGTAGTCAGGTCCACACCAAAGGTCAGATCAGGCAACAAGCAAACCGTAGTAGAAGTCACGAAGGAGCACCTGCACTCTACCAAAGTAGAAGCCGAAGTGAAGCAGTGGTGAGAAGTTGCCCATTAAATAGCCCTCCCTATCAGGGGGAAGCAGAATCAGCTTGGAGGGAGACCCTCGCCCCCACCATTCAGGATAAACCAGCACCAGCTGGCAGGGAGAGCTCCTCATAGGCTGCCAACGAAGGAGAGGAGAGAGCTGGAGCCAATCCCGTGGAGCTGAGGGCAGGCCGAAGATCTCAGCGTCCCACGTGGCAAACCGGCCAAGGAATCCCTGGAGCGCCGGACTAGCCAAGATGGCTGGCGCTCCACCTCGTAGGAGAGCCACCCCCGGAGGCGTCGTGAGCAGGCAGGAGGGCAGAGAAGCCCCGGGGTGTAGCGGAAGATAGGAGATGCATCGCTGCGGGGCGTCTGGAGCAACAGCAGGTAGGGGAGTTCCTGGAGTGCCGGACCTGCCAAGATGGCCAGTGCTCCGTGTTGCAGGAGCGCTTCTACCTCAGTGAGGAACGTGACATCGGTATAATCGAAAGCCGATTTTGGCCGGATTCAACTGCTTTCCGTCACAAGGCCGGCCAAAGTTAAAGGGGGCGTTTCAGCAGGGTACGGAAGGCGGGACGGGGGCGTGGTTAAAAAAGAAGGCCGGCTCTGACGAGCACTTGTCCAGCTTCACTTGGTCCATTTATTTTTAGGACCAAGCCACAAAAAAGTGCCCCCAACTGAGCAGATGACCACCGGAGGGAATTGAGGATCACCTCCCCTTACTCCCCCAGTGGTCATCAACTCTCTCCCACCCCAAAAAAAATTTTTTTAACATTTTTGAGCCAGCCTCAAATGTCATACCCAGCTCAAAGACAGCAGTATGTAGGTCCCTGGAGCAGTTTTAGTGGGTGCTGGCAGTGGACTTCAGGCAGGCGGACCCAGGCCCATCCCTCCCTACCTATTACACTTGTGGTGGTAAATGTGAGCCCTCCAAAACCCACCCGAAACCCACGGTACCCACATGTAGGTGCCCCCCTTCACCTATAAGGGCTATGGTAGTGTTGTAGTGGGTAGTGGGTTTGGGGGGGGGGGTTGGGGGGGGTTGGGGGGGCTCAGCACCCACGGTAAGGGAGCTATGCACCTGGGAGCAATTTGTGAAGTCCACTGCAGTACCCCCTAGGGTGCCCGGTTGGTGTCCTGGCATGTAAGGGGGACCACTGCACTATAAATGCTGGCTCCTCCCACGACCAAATGCATTGGATTTGGCCAGGTTTGAGATGGTCGCCATTAGTTTCCATTATCGGCAAAAACCAATGGCAGCCATCTCTAACGCCGGTCCAAATGTTGAGATTTGGCCAGCCCCGACCGTATTATCGAAATGAAAGATGGCCGGCCATCTTGTTTCAATAATACGGTCGGGTATGCCGCTTTCCGGGGCCTGCCTTAGAGATGGCCGCCCATATAGATGGCCGGCCCCGTTCGCTTATGCCCCTCCATGTTACTATGTTACAACATAATGCACAATTTAGTGATTACCTAATCAATTTCTGGGACCAATAGTGTGGGGCATCTCCAAGTAGAGTCTAAAACACTATGCACAACATATTCAAATGAAATCTGGCCTCCATGGCTAGCCAGTGCAACCCAAACAAAAAAAAAACAGTCTGGTTGCCGCATTCTGAGCAACTTTTAACCAGCATATCAAACTTCCAGACAAGCCCAAATACAGGGCATTGCAGTAGCCAAAAAACAGGTAACACTGATAGTTAAACTACAGTCCTGAACAGTTCCACTGTAAGATAGGGTTTTAGCATATATAAAGTTTGCAATTTAACTGTATGAAGCACCTTCACCTCCTCTGAGTAAGTCATCCAATTTAAATATTCTTGATAGAATATAAGCATAACTGATTAGATACGTGAATATAACTTAGGTGTGAGCGTTTAAGTTGGCCATAGAATTGATATAAGTTCTCATGCCTCAATGCTATATAACACTCACAGTATCAGTCTTGAATTTCCACACTTTCTTATTATCAATATTAATTTATTTACTATCCTCCTTTAATTTAAACATTATACATACTGGCTCTTGTTTGCTCTAAATTATGTGCATTATCATTTTAATACCACATTTTTCTAGTGTATCTCATTCACTCTCTCATTCATACTTCCTTAAACCAACCAGGTCTAGTACATTCTGCTCAACATTATTTTCCCTGTTATCCAAAACTTAAGCACAAGTCCTTTTAGTTCACATTCAGGATGATTATCAGTTCAAACCTCCCAAGGAACTGAGATGTGGATTTGATAAGGTGGAAAACCGGGCTGGAAAGGACTGAGATGTTTAATCGTTCTTCCCCACTGTTTCATTCCCCTTAATGATACCTGGACCTTGTTTTAACTTAACTCCTCACAGTGTAACCATAATTGTGTTGTAACAAATTGTACTTCAATCATTACAATGTATTGTAAGCCACACTGAGCCCGCAAATAGGTGGGAAAATGTGGGATACAAATGCAATAAAATAAATAAACAAAATAAACTTACTGTGGTGGAATACCTAATTCTATGGATCAAGCAAGCAATTTGAGAAAAGATACCAAGAGGTCTAACAACATCGCTCACTAGCATATCAAAGAGACACTCTGTTTGAAAAGTGGTTTTGAAGCACAGTCATTAATCCCCTGCAGGGAAGGCAGAGACATTGGGAGGTTTGAACTGATAATCATCATGAATGTGAACTAAAAGGACTTGTGCTTAAGTTTTGGATAACTGGGAAGATACTGTTGAGCAGAATGTACTAGACCTGGTTGGTTTAAGGAAGTATGAATGAGAGAGTGAATGAGATACACTAGAAAAATGTGGTATTAAAATGATAATGCACACAATTTTCAGCAAACAAGAGCCAGTATGTATAATGTTTAAATTAAAGGAGGATAGTAAATAAATTAATATTGATAATAAGAAAGTGTGGAAATTCAAGACTGATACTGTGAGTGTTATATAATTAAATGAGTATTCAGTGATCATAGATATCTCGTTGAGTAATAGATGCCTCAATGCTAGAGATATGCATGTAACTTATAGTATTCTGTAAAAGGGACAGGCAGCACAGAAATACCCTCCTACCTGGCATCTCTTATTATTTCTTACACCCTCTCCCGTGCCCTCCACTCCTTAGACGCTAATCGCTTAGTAGTACCTGCTCCAAAACAGGTGCATTATGAAATCTACCCATCACTATGTATTTTATTTCCTAGTGCCATACCTGTGGGATAGTTTATCTCCTGACATTAGGTCTGAACAGTCTGTACCAAAATTCAAGACCAAGTTAAAATAAGTTTTCTATCAGGCTAGATCATCTGTCTTTAATAGTTATTTCTAATTCAACTTTTGGACTAATGTGTTAACTTTGCTATGTTATATATTTCACAATCCAGTTTCATTTACATCATTTTTTAATTTTAAGTCAATTACCTTCTTTTCTAATTTATCCTAAACACAAACATTAAACACAAATCACACATCACCTACCACATCTCCTCAAAACAGCAATCCTCTGAACTATCTCATAAAATATTGTCACTCATAACTTATTGTTCACAATAGTCAGTACACGATGCAACAATATGTTACACTCCAGCTCATTTTCAAAAGTGATCGCCAGCCATTTTCCGACATAAATCGGGAGATGGCCGGCGATCTCAGAAAAGCGGCCAAATTGGTATAATCGAAAGCCCCTTTTTTGCCAACATCGCCTCTTTCCCGTCGCGTCATCGGCCAAAGTTCAAAGGGGCGTGTCGGCGGCGAAGCGAAGGCGGGACATGGGCAGGCATGGGCGTGGCTACCAGATGGCTGGCTTTCGGCGATAAGCAGTATATCGCCGGGTTTACTTGGTCCTTTTATGTTCACGACCAAGCCTCAAAAAGGTGCCCCAAATGACCAGATGACCACTGGAAGGAATGGGGAATGACCTCCCCATACTCCCCCAGTGGTCACCAACCCCCTCCCATACTAAAAAAATAAAACTAAAAACCTTTTTTGCCAGGCCTATATGCCAGCCTCAAATGCCGTACCACCTCCATGACAGCAGAATGTGTTGTATCCTCCGACAGCCCTTCCCTAGTTGCGATGTGGCTCTCGGGTGAGTGTGACACCTTTTCTGTTAGGTGCCCTGCAGAGTCACATCAGCAATGCATTGTGGTGGGTGTAGGGTTCTGGGCTCTACTCCCATGGTGCTTTTCCCCCCTGCTAACTGGGTTCAGAGTGTGCCCTGTTTTGTTTCCGGTAGTCCATGAGGTAGTGGCCATTTTTGTAAGCCAGTTTTAGATCCCTTTCATGTGTCACCCACATTAGAGAACGTTATTACCTTGAATGTGGCTGAAAGAGGGCATTGTACACCATTCTGCCAGCTCTGACCTACTGCTAATCTCAGTACCAGGGAGACTCTTTGCCAGTGGGGCACAACCTCTGATCTGCAGTTAACTGTGAGTAAACGTGCTTATTCAAATAAAGGACTTTTTCAAAGATATTAGTCTTCAGGTGTCAACTGGTGTGCCAAGGTTATACAGCAGCAACAAGTCCTAGAGGCTTGCGTGTATGCAGGTCGCTGGAGCACTTTTAGTGGGTACCGCAGTGCACTTAAGGCAGGCGGACCCAGACCCATCCCCCCCCCTACTTGTAACACTTGTGCTGGTAATGGAAGCCCTCCAAAACCCACTGTACCCACATGTAGTTGCCCCCTTCACCCCTAAGAGCTTTGGTAGTGTTGTACATTTGTGGGTAGTGAGTTTTGGGGGGGTTGGGGGGCTCAGCACCCAAAGTAAGGGAGCTATGCATGTGGGAGGTTTTTCTGAAGTCCACCGCACTGACCCCTAGGGTGCCCAGCTGGTGTCCTGGCATGTCAGGGGGGACAAGTGCGCTACAAATGCTGGCTCCTCCCACGACCAAATGCCTTGGATTTCGACGGGTTGGAGATGGCCAGCATTTTTTTCCATTATCGCTGAAAAACAAACCCGGCCATCTCAAACCCGGCGAACTCCAAGGCATTTGGCTGGGCTAAACCGTATTATGGAAAAAAAAGATGGCCGACCATCTTTTTCGATAATACGGTTCCGGCCAGTTGTAGCGCCGCCGCCAACATAGATCGCCGACGAACTATTTGGCCGGTGACGTTCGATTATGCCCCTCACTGTTACCCATTGGGTAACAGTGTAACATATTGTTGCATTGTATACTGACTATTCTCCATGGACAAGCAGGATGAGTCAGCCACACACTGGTGATGTCATCCGACGAGCCGGAAATGGATTTGCTCTCCCAGAGCTCAAAGGAACCTTTTGAGCAGGTCCCTCTGAGGATGTGCAGTGTGCATTATATATGTCCCTGCTTGGTAGTGTTGCCTCAGTTTACCTTATCCGCCCTGCAAACGGTTGGATTTTCTTGCTCTCTCTCTACACCCTGCACAAAAGAAACCAGCTTTTAAAAAATGCCCGGGCTGCAATAAGAAAATGAGCACAGCAGACGCACACCAGGTATGTGTCCGTTGCTTGGGCACAGACCACCTCATGGCTGCCTGCCCCCTGTGTCTCCAGCACAGACTCCATGCTCTCACAAACTTCCTGGTTGAGCAAACAAAGCAGCTTCCACAAAAACAAAGGAAGAAAGGTAAAAGGGCTCTGGTTCTCCCCACAGACCAGGAGCACCCTTCCACAAAAACAAAGGAAGTAAAAGGGCTCTGGTTCTCCCCACAGACCAGGAGCACCCTTCCACAAAAACAAAGGAAGAAAGGTAAAAGGGCTCTGGTTCTCCCCACAGACCAGGAGCACCCTTCCACAAAAACAAAGGAAGAAAGGTAAAAGGGCTCTGGTTCTCCCCATAGACCAGGAGCACCCTTCCACAAAAACAAAGGAAGAAAGGTAAAAGGGCTCTGGTTCTCTCCACAGACCAGGAGCACCCTTCCACCTCGCTAGACGCTGCCATGCTTCCCACTCCTAACGGGACTGCCATGCCGCCCTCCCCAACTCCCACAGGGATGGAGCCCAGCACATCTGCAGCTCAGAAAAGACAAACAACACCTTCCTCCTTGCTCACTGACGCTGTCCTGCAGACTACAGCAAGATTGCTGCCCTTCCAGCACATCAGCCTGCCTCAGATGTCTGAACCAGCCCCAGCTGCTTCCAGCACCAGAGCTCCTTACCTCTGTCTGGGCAGCCATTCCTCCCCCCCCCCCCCCCCCCATGTGGGACACAGCTCAAAACAACCTCCTGCTCAGGCTGCAAAGCACAAACAGCACAGCTTCAGACTCCCAGTCTCTGCCTTCTCTCCCTGCACAGGCTGTGACTCAAGACGCTGCCCCCTTAAAGGGCCAGCGAAAAACAGAGACACCACCAGTCACAGCACATCAGGGGTATAGGCAAGCAGTGTTGGGCACATGGAGCGCAGGAAATGCCGGAGATCATCTTCCTCCTCTTCATCCAATGCCTCCTACTCACCCCGCAGACAGAGGCCCCCACTGCTGACACTCACCAACAGCTGCTGGGGCTCTTCAGCAAGCTGCTTACTCAGCTCTCCATCTCTGCCACAACATCCCACCAATGCGGAGGTACGGAGGCAGCTGCTACAGGGACCCCATGGCCCTCCACAGCTGCACCACTACAACCATCCACCCCGGATGATTACCCCCATCATTGAGGAATCCGCTCTCAAAAAGGCAAGGAGTTCCAGGACCCATGCCAATAACCCTCCAGGAAAAGAATTAAAAACACTGGACACAATTAAAAAAAAAAAAAAAAAAGGGTAAATACCAAGATCGATGCACACCTTTTCCAGCTAGTCCTATACAGCGACTCCCTCTGGAAGAGAACCGAAGATCTCCTGTCCTCCCTACCTTTGGACTTCAAAACTCTCATCTCCCTGGCCCTCCGCGAGATGGAAGAATGTGCATGATCAGAGCCACCTTTGATGCCTTCGAGACCTCAGCATGCACAAACAGTGCTGCGAGACGAATGGCATGGCTCAGCGCCTCTGCACTACGTGAGGATACACACGAACACCTTGCTGATTCCCCTGCTCCGGGGAGAACCTATTTGGGGACAAGGTCAAAGAAACAAACTCTCTCCACGGATGGCCTGCTATGCCCTACAGCAGTGCGAACACAACAAGCCAGGCAATACCACTACCGCAGGCACTAGCACAGTGCTAAATGTTACAATGTGCCCTCAAAATGGCAGTGGCAACGACAAAAACCCCAGCCGTATGGCCCTTCCTATCAACAGAGGCAACGTCCGAGAGAACGGAAACATCAAAAACAAAAAAAACCCTGCCTCAAACTCCAAGGCGGCACCCAGTTTTTGACGCTGCACCAGCAGCAAACCCTCCAGTGGGGAGCCGCCTCTCTCTCTTTCTTCTTCGAAACCTGGGAAAGCATCACAACCGACAAATGGGTCCTCAGCATTATACAGCATAGATAAAGGATTCACTTCCATGCGATACCTCCAAACTGACCCCCACCCAGAGATATAACTCTGGAGCACCTTACCCTCCTCATTCACAGGGAACTCCAGACCCTCCTACATTCAGGAGCTATACAGCTTGTCCCTCAGACAGAACTCAACCATGGGTTCTACTCCCGCTACTTTCTCATTCCCAAGAAGTCTGGAGGATTCAGACCCATCCTAGACCTCTGACATCTCAATATGTACGTCATAAAAGAGAAGTTCAGGATGCATTCGATAGGCACCATCCTCCCCCTGATCCAGAAAAACGATTGGCTAGCTGCACTAGACTTCCACGATGCATACAACCACCTCCCAATCCACAAGGCACACAGGAAACTCCTATGCCCTACCATTCGGACTCTCCTCAGCACCAAGAGTTTTCATAAAATGTGTCTCATTGCCGGCAGCATACCTGCGCAAAGAAGGGGTGTGTGTCTTCCCCTACCTCGACGACTGGATACTTGTCAGACCATCACCCCTAGAAACCAAGAAGGAAATCACATCCACAGTAGCCCTACTCCAGTCACTGGGCTTCCTGATCGACACAGTCACACCTGCACCCCACTCAAACACTGGATTTCGTTGGGGCCCCAATCCGCACCAAATGCTGCATGGCCTTCTCGCCCCTTCCCAGGGGACAAGCTACACTACGCCTGATACAACACATCATATCAGCAAGACGAGTTCCAGCATGGACCCTCCTGCAACTCCTAGGACATTTCGCCGCATCCATCCATGTTTTACTTTTTGCTAAGTTACAAATGCGGCCACTCCAGTGGTACCTCCGGAAGAGATGGAACCAGCACACACAACCTCTCTTCAAAATAAATAAATCACCATCACCCACGCCGCCCGCAGGTCTCTCACATGGTGGCAGGACCACCAAGACCTTTACAGAGGGAGACCTCTCCAGTAACTGCAACACCAGCTCATATTCACCACGGATGCCTCCAAGCAAGCTGGGATGGGGAGCCCATCTCCTCCACCTACAAACACAAGACCCATGGTCTCCCTTCCGAAGCACGCTGCCACATCAACTTCCTCCAGCTCCGGCCCATCGGAAAGGCACTCCGAGCATTCGCTCCATGGATCTCAACAAGAACCTCATGGTCCGGACGGGCAACCAGGTGACCATGTTCTACATAAACAAGCAAGGGGGCACAGGCCCCCTTCCCCTGTACAAGGAGGCGTACCAGATTTGGACATTCGCCCTCTCCAAACACGGCTTCCTACAAGCGTCATACCTACCGGGACTCCACCGCACGCTGGCGGACAGCCTCAACCTGAAGCTGGACCCTCACGAATGGACTCTCCATCCGCAGGTCACAAAACAGCTTTTCCTCAAGTGGGGATCACCACTAATAGACCTCTTCGCCAGCGAAGACAATACAAAGTGCAGACTTCTTTGTTCAAAACGACCTTCACTGCTCAGACTCTGCCATGACGCCTTCACGAGCCACTGGGGACAGCACCTGCTTATCCTCCAACCCCACTTTCCTGCAACGCCTGGCAGCAACACAGCCAGTGCGCTGACTGGATCTCATCACACAACACCAAGGGGCCACACTGCACCCCAACCTCAACAAGCTGCCGCTAGTAGCATGGAGGTTGAAAGGCTAACATCAGCTCCTCTTCATATTTCCCCGGAAGTCAGGGACGTCCTGCGAGTGACCAGACGACCCTCCACCAGGAAATCCTACACCCTCAAGTGGAAGAGATTCCAAGCATGGTGCAACAAGGCTCACATAGATCCCTTCTCATGCCACCTTCCAGCTGTCCTGCAATACTTGCTCTGCCTTTCACAGACGGGCCTCCGCACAACACCCATCAGTCCATGTCAGCGCCATTTTAGTTTTCCATGACATAGTGGACAGTGGGCCGCTGGCCTCTCACCACTACTACTACTAAAACTTAACATTTCTAGAGTGCTACTAGGGTTACGCAGCGCTGTACAATGACTAGGTTCAATGACCAGGTTCATGAAGGGACTACGAAACCTTTATCCTCCAGTCAGATGGCTGCCTCCAGCATGGGACTTGAACATCGTTCTACGCCGCCTCATGCTCCCTCCTTTCGAACCACTCGAAAAGGCAGAGAACAAATTCCTTACTTGGAAGACCCTTTTTCTCATTGCAATAACGTCTGCCTGATGCGTCAGCGAACTCCAAGCCCTCGTGACTTACCCCCATATACACAACTCCTTCATGACCACGCAATTCTCAGAACTCATCCAAAATTCTTGCCCAAAGTGGTCTCACCTTTCCACATCAATCAGACAATTGTGTTCCCCCCATTCTATCCAGAACCACACAACGGCCAAGAGGAACGTCTCCTCCACACCCTGGACTGCACCCGAGCCTTGCGCCTCTACCTCCAATGCATGGAACCACAGCAAAAAGGTTTGCAGCGCTTTCTCTCCTTTGACACCAACAAGATGGGTGCCCCTGTGGGTAAACGCACCCTCTTAGCATGGATATCAGCCTGCTACGAGAAACAGGGCCAAATCCTCCATGACAAGGCCTCGGCACACCAGTTGCGGGCCATGGACACCACATTGGACAACCTCCACTCTACCTCTCTGGAGGACGTCTGTCGCACTGCGACCTGGTCCTCTGTTCATACCTTCACGCATCATTACTGCCTCGACAGGCCTCTAGAAACCACCAACAAGTTCGGTCTCACTGTCCTCCAAACTGCAGCGGCCACAATACAGCCTGAAGGCAACAGGATTCACACCTCTAAGGCAGACTCTTACACCTCGGGGTCAGACGCTCACTGTTAGGCCTATCTGTTTACCGGGTTGACCTGCTACTCATTCTCATACAGAATTGAATGTTCAACTATTCAAAAAAAAAAATTATATATATATATATATATATATATATATATATATGCTCAAGATTCACAGTTAAACTCTTGTTAAAACTGAATCATTTATGTTAAATAGTTGCATAAGCGGTATGTTATACAGTGAAACTGACTTGCAAAACCCTAATCTTGTGGTCTCATTATGCGTATCATGCTTTTCGTGCAGCCTCATTCTACCTCAGCAGCACAGCGGGCACTTGAACAAAACCTCTTAAGGGTACACACCTGACCCTTCTCGGCCCGCAGCTAGGGAGTCACCAGTGTATGGCTGACTCATCCTGCTTGTCCATGGAGAAAGTGAAGTTACTTACCTGTAACGGGGGTTCTCCGTGGACAGCAGGATCAGTCAGCCACACATACCCTCCCTCCTCCCCTACGGATGAGGCCACACAACATAGCTGGGTACACCTGAGGCAACACTGCACATGCTCAGAGGGAACTGCTCAAAAGGTTCCTTTGAGCTCTGGGAGAGCAAATCCGTTTCCGGCTTGTCGGATGACATCACCAGTGTGTGGCTGACTGATCCTGCTGTCCACGGAGAACCCCCGTTACAGGTAAGTAACTTCACTTTGTGGACAATAAGTTATGAGTGACAATATTTTATGAGATAATTCAGAGGATTGCTGTTTTGAGATGTGTTAGGTGATGTGTGATTTGTGTTTAATGTTTATGTTTAGGATAGATTGGAAAAGAAGGTAATTGACTTAAAATTAAAAAATGATATAAATGAAACTGGATTGTGAAATATTTAACATAGCAAAGTTAATACATTAGTCCAAAAGTTGAATTAGCTGATATATGTGACTAATTAGAGAAGAGTGTAACCCCTGTAGTGGTAATAATAGTTATTTCTGAGACACAGTAGGTATGGTTTCTCCTACATCTCCTCTATTTTCCCTCCCTCCTTCCCTGTGTCCTCCTTTATTATCCCATGAAATCTTACCTTCCTATAAATCTTTAAGTATAATTGTTTTACTCTTTCCTATATTAAATGGAGTTCCTTTCTGTACTATTTTTAATTTTATATTTTATATTGTACACTGCCTTGACCTTCTGTAAGAAAAAGCAGTATATAAAAGTATCTAATAAAATATAGAACATAAACATAAATATAAATGCCTACTAAATCTAGGCACCTAAATTTAGGTGCTCACTCTACTCAATTTTCTAAGCTGTTAACTTAGTTTCCTCACACCTAGAGGTAGGTACCTAAACTTTAAAGTGACACTTTAATACATATTTTTCAATGTGCTTCCACTGTAGAATACATTTTATCAGAAAGTAGCTATTATTGTCTCTCACAGAACAGTTCTATTGCTCTGATGTTGAGATGCCCCATCAGTTTCTCTAGCAGATATGGCTGAAGTTTTCTTACCCATGTTTCTTTGTTTTGATTGACAGCAATGAAAACATCTCTGAAGAAAATGTGCAATATGGTAGTAGCACCCACACTGCAGAATCTGAAGTCCACTACCATTCTAAACCAGTCCTCTGAATCCAAATCACAGAGGGAAACCACTTCCGTTGCAGTGTTGGAGACCATGTTCCCAGACAGCCCATCAAAACTAGTTAAGTCTGATTGTGCAGTAATTGTGCACTGGCCTATCTTCTTGAAGCAACCTCGTTCTCCATTCTTCAAAGTGCAGATTTCATCTTCTGCACAGATCAACTTCTCACACAAAACAGCACCAGTAGCTTGGCAGGTGCATTTCTGGGAGCAGTCTGGTAAAATGATGGCTTCCTGGAAATAGAAAAACAAAGTTCTTGGACTGTTACAGTGTGAAAGTACTACAGCCACACTAGTCTCACATTCCCTGTCCTGTCTGCTATTACAGCGTTATAGGCTCTATACTCACTGCCACCAGTCTAAGCTTTCTCCAGTACTACAGTCTCATGAATCCAACAATCACTGTTACTGTCACCATGTTGAACCTTCCCCAGTACTAGAGGTTCATGTAAACTATAAAGACCACCACCAAGCTGTCCCCTCACCCCATGCCCACAATATGTTGTTTCCTGGGCTTCACACTCACTATCATCTGAGTTTTCTTTTTTACCAGAACCTAGATTATTTGAAGAATAACAATTGATGGCAAGAATGCTAATAGATTGTCTCTGCCCAAATCCACAACCTGATAAATTCAAAACTATTCAATACAAAAGCAGACTTAGGTGTTGCAGTCCGCTGAGATCCCTCATTATCTCCTCCAAATGTGAAAACATCACATGACCAAGGTGATTATATGGCAGCTGTACTATTATTGAAAATGCTGAGCCAATAAATAATAACATGCATTCGATAAGACTGTAGGTTAGTCAAAAACATGCCTGCAAATATACATAAACCAATGTATTCAAAATCACATAAAAGTTTTAAATCAAGATGCTCTTAGAGCCAGTGGTAAGGTAAAAGATAACATTTGGAATTATGAACTGATATTTATTTAAAGTGGTAGGATCCAAGTCTTTGAAGCAACCAAAATTAATGAACCTGACATGTACATTGTTCAACTGTTTCCATAATCTGTATCAAGAGGAACATGTGTTTAAAACTGTGTGTTATTAGGCATCCTTAACTTGAGGATCAGTTAGCTTGCGTTATCATTTATTTGTACTTGCTATAGCCAAGTCTGACAAACAGTTGTAATCAAAAATATGAAAGACATAGAAGCAGACATTGTGGAAGATATTAAAAATATTTATTGTAGAATCATAAATAAAAGAGTGCTCGACATGGCTGTGTTTTGCCTAGCTAGGCCTGCTTTAGAACAATACATGTGCTGGTGAAAAAACAAATAAAACAAAGTTAGCATAATAAATAAATTTTAAAATCTAAATCATGTAAAAGGACATACATATCAAACTCAAATCAAATATAATATACCCAAATAAAAACTCATAAATGGAGTACATAAAACCACATACTACAAGTAAATCCCTGATATCACATACAGTAGTGAAAACATAAACGTAATATGCTTAAAAACAGCAAAATGTGTATAGGGACCAAGCAAGGTACACTACCTACCCTTGTGGTATTAGACATTCACTTCACCCAAGGTAGTACTGTAATAATTAAAAAATTTTAAAAGAGAAAGTCAGAGCTATGTGTAAACATAAAGCTTTAAAGCCACTCAGTAAAAATTCTGAAAGTCAGAGCAGGATAGAATATTAAAGAGAGTGAACTCACCAGGACCTCCTATTACTAGGGGGAGGGGAGGGGAGGGAGGGAGGTGTGTGTGTGCACAGAACAACTCATTTTAACTGCTGCTGCTGGATCACATGATTCACTTCCAGCATGATAACACAAGGTAAAATTATGTATCATACCTGATAATTTTCTTTCCATTAATCATAGCTGATCAATCCATAGACTGGTGAGTTGTGTCCATCTACCAGCAGGTGGAGATAGAGAGCAATCCTTTTGCCTCCCTATATGTGGTCATGTGTTGCCGGAAACTCCTCAGTATGTCGATATCAAAGCTCCATCCGCAGGACTCAGCACTTAGAGAATTACACCCACAAAGGGACACTCTGCCCAGCTCACCACCGCCGAAACGGGGGAGGGGAATTAACCCAGCTCATCCCCACACAAGTGGGGGAGGGGAATCCGTCTAGCTCATCCCCGCGGAGCGGGGGAGGGACAACCACCCCGCCGATGCGGGGGGATCTGGCTTATCCTGCAACCGCAACCGCGGGAGGAGCTGACTGACCCTAACACCGCCGAAGCGGGAGGGGTACAAAGCTGCCCTACAGCCGCACGAAGCGGGAGGGAGCGCCGGCAGAATTTAGGTCTCAATCCAGCCCCATAAAACGGAGGGGAGAGGAATGCAGCAGCTCACTGTAACACAAAATCGTCTCAACTCCTGAAGAATCCAACTGAAAAAACTTGAACACGAAGTCCTCCTGAACAGGAACTGAAGACTAAACTTGAACCTGAAATGCAACCAGAATAAAAACAGTACAGATATCTGGGAGGGGCTATGGATTGATCAGCTATGATTAATGGAAAGAAAATTATCAGGTATGATACACAATTTTACCTTCCATATCATCATGCTGATCAATCCATAGACTGGTGGGATGTACCGAAGCAGTACTCACCCAGGGCGGGACATAGAAATCCCTGACCGCAACACTGAAGCTCCAAACCGGGCCTCCGCCCGAGCAGCCACAGTCAAGCGGTAATGCCTGGAGAAGGTATGAGCCGATGCCCAAGTTGCCGCCTAGCAAATCTCTTCCAAGGAGATGGACCCGGCCTCTGCCATCGAGGCCGCATGAGCTCTAGTGAAGTGAGCCTTCAGCCGGATAGGCGGCACCTTACCCGTGGCCACATAAGCCGTTGCAATGGCTTCCTTGACCCATCTTGCCACTGTAGGCTTAGCAGCCTGCAGACCCTTACGAGGACCTGCAAACAGGACAAACAGATGATCCGACTTCCGGAAATCATTGGTCACTTCCAAGTATCTGATGATGACTCATCTCACATCTAGATATTTGAGAGCAGAGTACTCCTCTGGGTAGTCCTCCCTACGAAAGGATGGGAGACAGAGCTGCTGATTCACATGGAAGCGAGAAACAATCTTGGGCAGGAAGGAAGGCACTGTGCGAATAGACACTCCTGCCTCAGTGAACTGCAGAAAGGGCTCTCGACATGATAGCGCCTGGAGCTCGGAAACTCTTCTGGCTGAAGTGATAGCCACCAAAAAGACTGCTTTCACGTCAGGTCTTTCAGAGATGCCCTCGACAAGGGCTCAAAAGGCGGCTTCTGCAAGGCTCTTAGCACCAGATTGAGATTCCACGCAGGTACCACTGAGTGCAGAGGAGGGCGCAGGTGATTAACTCCCTTGAGAAAGCGCACCACATCTGGCTGCGAAGCCAGGGAAGCACCCTTCAGGCGGCCCCTGAAGCAAGCCAGAGCTGCTACCTGGACTTTAAGGGAACTGAGCGACAGGCCTTTCTCCAGACCTTCTTGCAGGAACACCAAACACTGAAGAAATTGGAGCAGTGAAGGGAGAAAGTGAGCCTGCCTCACACCACGATGCAAAGGTACGCCAAACCCTGGCGTAAGCAGTAGAAGTAGAGCGCTTCCCTCGTTCTCAGCATAGTGGCGATGACCTTGTCTGAGAAGCCCTTCTTCCTCAGACGCTGCCGCTCAATAGCCAGGCCGTAAGACCAAAGGGGGAGGGATCCTCCATCACCACGGGACCCTGATGCAACAGGCCCTGCTCCACTGGCAGCCGCAGAGGTCCGTCCACTGAGAGCCTGATCAAGTCCGCATACCAGGGACGTCTGGGCCAGTCCGGACCCACCAGGATTACCCGGCCGGGATGCTTTGCCACCCGGTCTAGCACCCTACCCAACATGGGCCAGGGCGGGAACACATAGAGAAGCTCCTGTGTCGGCCACTGTTGGAGGAGAGCATCTACTCCCAGAGATCGAGGGCCCCGTCCTCTGCTGAAAAAGCGCGGCACTTGGCAATTGGCCGATGACGCCATCAGATCTAGGCTCGGCTGGCCCCAGCGCTTCGTGATGTCCAAGAACGCCTGAGCCGATAACTGCCACTCTCCGGGATCCAAGGTATGGCGACTGAGAAAGTCCGCCTTGACATTCATGACTCCGGCAGTGTGGGCCGCCGACAGCTGTTCCAGGTTCGCTTCCGCCCACTGGCATAGATTCATGGCCTCCTTGGCTAGAGGGGCGCTCTTGGTACCTCCCTGGCGATTGACATAGGCCACAGCCGTGGCATTGTCCGACAGGACCCGTACTGACTTCAACGCCAGTACCGGGAGAAACTCCAAAAGCGCCAACCCGAATGGCTCTGAGTTCCAGGAGGTTGATAGACCACTTGGCCTCTGCAGGAGACCAGAGCCCCTGCGCTGTCCTTCCCAAGCAGTGGGCTCCCCAGCCCGTCAAGAGGCATCCGTCGTGACGACAACCCACTTCGGGGTCAAAAGAGGCATCCCTGGGACAACTTGTCTGTCCTCAGCCACCAGCTCAGCACCTTGCGCACCGCTAGGTCCAAGGGAAGGTGCACAGCGTAATTCTCTGACACTGGAGTCCAGCGCTGCAGCAGAGAGAGTTGTAGTGCATATGAGCCCTGGCCCAGGGCACTACTTCCATCGTGGCCGTCATAGAGCCCAACAGCTGCACATAGTCCCAAGCCCGAAGAGGAGAGGCTACTAGGAACTGGTGCACCTGAGCCTGAAGTTGACAATCCGATTGTCCGGCAGGAACACTCTTCCCACTTGGGTGTCGAAACGAACTTCCAGATATTCCAGGGACTGAGTCGGGCGCAGCTGGCTTTTCTCCCAGTTGATGATCCACCCCAGGGAGCTCAAAAGAGCAATCACCCGGTCTACAGCTCTGCTGCACTCTGCATAAGAGGGGGCTCGGATCAACCAGTCGTCCAGATAAGGATGGACTTGTACTTCTTCCTTTTGTAGGAAGGCCGCGATGACCACCATTACTTTGGAGAAGGTCCGCGGAGCAGTAGCCAACCCGAACGGGAGGGCTCTGAACTGGAAGTGTCGGCCCAGGACTGCAAAACGCAGAAAGCGTTGATGAGGAGGCCAGACGGGAATATGCAAGTAAGCTTCCTTGATGTCCAAGGATGCCAGGAACTCCCCTGCCTTCACTGCCGCTATCACAGAGCGGAGAGTCCTCCATTCGGAAGTGCCGAACTTTCAAGGCCCGATTGACCCCTTTGAGGTCGAGGATAGGCCGTACAGAACCTCCTTTCTTTGGTACCACAAAGTAAATGGAGTAACGTCCCTTGCCAAGCTGATCTTCTGGCACCGGAACGACCGCACCCAGGCGGATCAGATTGTCCAAAGTCTGCTGCACTGCCACAGCTTTGACCGGAGACTTGCAGGGAGAGTGCACAAACCCGTCTCTTAAGGGTCGGCAGAACTCCAGCACCAAAGCGTCTGAAGTTACCCTGGTCCACTCGCCCAGAAACGAGGACAGGCGTCCTCCAATCTGCACTGGGCCATGGACCAGGGCCCCGTCATTGGGTACGAGACACTGGGGAGGACCGGAGGACGCACCTCCGGGACGGCGATCTCTGCGAAAGGAATGCTGCTTGGGGGAGAAAGTTCCTCTTGAAGGAAGAGGGGGCAGAGGAGCCTGACTTGACCGGGCGATACCGACGGGCTTCCTGAAACTGTCCTTTGGAGGAACCGGGGCGAGCACCACTAGCCCGAGCCCTGACCTCTGGTACCTCTTTGCCCTTAGACGTGCCGAGGATCGGTCACAATTTTGTCCAGCTCGACCCCAAAGAGCAGCTTGCCTTTAAAAGGCAACTTAGCCAGGCGAGACTTAGAGGCGTGGTCAGCAGACCAATGCTTCAGCCAAAGCCACGCGCGCAGAGACTGTCTGAGCCATACCTTTAGCTGAGGCTCTCAAGACATCATACAGCAAGTCTGCCAAATAAGCCAAGCCGATTCCAGGGGGCTGGCCAATCAGCCCTCAAGAAAGGATCCGAGGGGGAAGGCCGCTGCACAATCGTCAGGCACGCCCTAGCCACATAGGAGCCGCAAACTGAGCCTGCAAACTTAAAGCAGCCGCCTCGAAGGACGACCTCAAGGCCGCCTCCAATCTTCTGTCTTGGGCGTCCTTTAGGGCCGTGCCACCTTCCACCGGCAACGCCGTTTTCTTAGTCACCACAGTGATTAAAGAATCCACGGTAGGCCAAAGAAAGGCCTCCTGTTCACCTTCAGGCAGAGGATAGAGGCGGGACATAGCCCTAGCCACTTTGAGGCTCGCTTCTGGGACATCCCATTGAGCCAAAAATCAAGGTGCGCATGGCCTCATGCACGTGGAAGGTTCTAGGCGGGCGCTTCGTCCCCAGCATAATGGCAGAGCCAACAGAGGCTGAGTGAGAGATGTCCTCCGGAGAGGAAATCTTCAATATGCTCATGGCCTGCACTAACAGGTTGGCAAATCCTCTGAGCTAAGATCCGCGCTGCAGAGGGGTCATCCGCTCCATCCGAGCGGGAATCCGTCTCCTCCAAGGAATCCCCAAAGGACCGTTGGGAGAACTCAGATATTGCTGCCCTCAATCTACATCAGAGGAGACAGAGTCCTCTAGGGCCTGGAAATCCACCCTAGGGCATTTGCTTCCGGAGGCCTCAACCCCTTTATCAGACAGGGGGCAGGGGCAGCGTTTTGCATAAGAAAAGCCTGATGCAGCAGCAAAATGAACTCAGGGGAGAATCCCCCCGAACTGTGCACTTCTGCAGCTTGGGCCACAGCCCTAGATGCACCCTCAACCGGCGCTCGCAAGAGCGGGGGAGAAACGTGCTGTGCATCCAAAATGGCGTCCGGCGCGAAACTCCGAGAAGGAGCCGCGCGGGAAGAACGGCGCTTAACTTTGGCGCTTTCTTACTGTCGCCCGAATCAAGGACGACCAAAGTATTAACGTCTCCCAGCTCGAGGGCGGCCCAAGAAGAAGCCGTCCGAGCAGAGTGGCCGGCCAACATGGAGTGGGCGAGCAGCGGGGGATGGGCGCTTATGGCGGAAAAAAACCTGCCGCACCGGAGAAGAACCGGGACACTGACCGGACTCCAAACTGATGCTCAACAAAGGCGATTCATGCTTTGAAACCCCCGCATCCTCGCTAGACAGCACACACGCGGACCGGGAGCGAATCTTCCGCCCTCACCCTCCGACGCCATAGGTCCACGTGGAGACCGAACGGAACCCCCTGTCCGCTATACAGGTAAAATTACCTGCTTCTTGCTCCGAGCTGTAACGAACTGGTGTCCCCTGAGCAGCTGCAATAAACGCTGAAATAAACGTTGAAATAAACGCCCTTAAGGACGTCCAAATTTTTTTTTTTTAAACGGAGCCAGCAGGAGGGGGGAGAAAAGGAGGGACCTGGCACCACCAGGTTTGCACTTGCTCAAGAAGAGCCCTCAACCCCAGGTACTCAACAAAACCTAAAAATTAGGCTTGGAGACCTAGCCAGAGCTGCTGCTGTGTGTGACCACCACCTGCTGAGATAGAGAACATACTGAGGAGTTTCCGGCAGCACATGACCACATATAGGGAGGCAAAAGGATTGCTCTCTATCTCCACCTGCTGGTAGATGGACACAACCCACCAGTCTATGGATTGATCAGCATGATGATATGGAATAAGAAAATATTTTTTAAAACCCTTTAAAACTGCACTGCCCATAAACTGCATTCATAAAACATAAGAAGACTGAATTTAAAACTGTTACTAATATAAAAATATCATAAATAACTTGAAAAACATTTCTTTTTTTACTGTGTGTCATAGTTACATCACAGGAAGCAATCACTAGGATGAAAATCCATTCCATAAAACTTTAGAAAAATAACTTTTTGTTACAGAAACAGTAGAAATATAATTTCTACTGAGTGGCTTTTAAGTTTTATGTTTACTATAGCCCTGACTTTTTCTTTTTTAATTTTTTAATTATTGAAGTACTGCCTTGGGTAAAGTGAATTTCTAACACCACAAGGGTAAGTAGTGTACCTTGCCTGGTCCCTATACATATTTTGCTGTTTTTAAGTGTATTACTTTTACATTTTCACTGATTACATGTGATACATGTGATATCAGGGATGTAGTTGTAGTTGCAGTGTGGTTTTATGTATTCCATTTATGAGTTTTATTTGGGTATATTATATTTGATTTGAGTATGATATTACATAATTTAGATTTCATGATTTATTTTTTATGTTAATGTTATTTTATTTGTTGTTTTACCAGTACACATATTGCCCCTGAAGTAGCCCCTGCTGGGCGAAACACGACTGTGTCGGGCACTCTTATTTATGATTCTATAATAAAGATTTTTAATATCTTCCACCATGTCTGCTTCTATGTCTTCTATCTTCTTAGATCTAGCAAACTGCTTGCTTATCTGTTTTCTGGGACAATCCCTAGATTTCTTCACACCATTTGTATCTTCAGTATCTTGCTACAAGTGTAAACATGAACACATACCTTCAGGTATCTCCCATCATACTCGCAGCCACAGTCGTCTATTGTGACACAATTTTCTCCACTGAATACGTATCCACTATCACATTCACAGCCTTCAAAGCATGTATCAGTACATGTAGAAGGGCCAGCTAAACCTCCACAGGAAGCATCACAAGTCCAGGTGCAGAGCTCATAGTGACTGTTAGGAGGACAAGTAAGAGCTGCAAAGAAACAAAGAATGTAATACATTTCCATGAGTGTCTATCGTGGTTAAAAGGTAATAAAGTAAGACTGAAAGTTGTGCAACTTCATAAGTACCATGGTTGTTCAGAGAAAGGATGGAGCTTGCATGAGTATAGGGGTGTGTGTGTGTGTGTGGGGGGGGGGGGGGGGCAGAAACAATAACTCAAGATGACACAGTTGAGAATCTTCATCAATGGGGAAGTGAGAGGGAAGTCAGAGATAACCAAGGTCTAAGGTATTACAGCAAGAAGAGAAAATGGGCAGACTGTAAAGGCCTGAAATACATTATTTGCTGTCATATGCTATTGAGGTAGCATTTAACCCACGATGGTCAGTGTTTTGTTTTTTTTCTATACCCAAATATTCAGTGCCGGGTCAAACCCAGATACCAGTGCTGAATATCCAGGTATTTGGCAGCTGCAGGAAGTTATCTGGGTCCTGTCATTATTCAGTGCCAATACACGGATAACTATTCAAGCAAGTTAGGACAGCTTTTGATCTGGTCTAGCTTACCCAGTTATCATTTATTATTTATTTGTACTTGCTATAGTGCCAAGTCTGACAAACAGTTGTAATAAAAAATATGAAAGCAGGAAAAGAACTCCATAATGTAGACAGGAAAGTAGCTTATCAAGACTCAAGAATCACATTCATATAGATTCAGTATCTAAACACACAATAGGTAAAACTCCATTGATCTTGGTTGCAATTTCGGGTCTAGTCTCTAAAACAAATCATGAAAAAAAATGGGTTTTCAAAAGTACTTTAATTTTTTTGTACTATAGCCCTGCATGAATAAACATTAGCAACTTATTCCAGAGCACTGGTGACAGCCAAAAAATGCACTCAGATTCTAGACAAGCATCTCTGATGGAGTGGGAATCACTAACCAATACTTATTTAGTAGCCAGAGTTTTTCTTGCCTGGAGTTCTGCCTGGGGGAGAAAAGGTTTACTCAAGGCACCCTCCAGGAGACCTCCAGAAGGTTACTTGTGTCTCAGAGGCAAGACAACCCAAGCACAAAAATTTTAGATTGTGGGAAAAAAATAGTAATGGATTAGCAATTTCATGTTTGTGATCTTTCAGAACTCTAGGTTGAATGCCATCTGTTCAATTTGTGCTTAGGGAAGATATGAAAAAAGACTAAAATAAACCTAAGACAAATTGATTTTAGATATTTAAAATGAGCAAATACCTAACTGTTTTTGTTGTACGGCTGTAAAAGACTTTTTAAAAAAACCCAAAGCCTAGATTAAATTGATATTAGACTCTTTAAATAGCATAATAAAAGAATTCTTGCTTTTTAATGAAATTAAAACATACATCATGCATGTATTGATAAGTACTGTCTTCTTCCTAAGTTTCAAGGCGCCGATGCACAAAAGTGCCCTCAAAAAATCCATGGTTTTTAGATCCCCGGTAAAAGTTAACAAGTTTGAACTAGCAAGCAATGCTCGAAGGAAATCACGTGCAAATGAGCTACTCATAATTACAGCAAGCAGCTCGGTAGGGAAAGTGCTGGTGCATGTGTAGAACAACAATCCGCTAAACAGCACATATAGGACAATCACTTGCTAAGCGTCGATGCTATGCACATGCCCCAAACAGTGTGCATAATGGACTCACCTGCACAGCGTTCCACTGCTACACACGGCTTTCATACACACGTATAAGCGACCCTGTTGCAGGGTCATCTAGAAGCAGAGATCTTGGTTTCCCTACAGGAAGAACTAACCTTTATGTTAGAAGGTTACATAAAAGTAAGAGGAAAAGAAGACCGCTCTGGTTCTCGAACATAATAGCTGAAAAGTTAAGGCAAAAGAGGTTAGCCTTCACAAGATGACTCAGAAAGATGAAGACCGGTGAGAATAACCTGGATAAGCGAAGAGAAGCTGGAAAAGCTGTTAGGAAAGCAAAGAGGCAAATGGAAGAAAAGATAGCTAATACAGTAAAATTGGGGGATAAGACCTTTTTCAGATATTTAAGTGACAGGAGGAAGTTCTAAAATAGTGTTGTGATGCTCAAAGCTGAGGGAGAGAAATATGTGGAAGATAAGGATAAAGCTGAACTGCTTAACAATTATTTCTGCTCTGTGTTCACGGATGAAAAGCCAGGGGTAGGACTGCAGAAACAAATGCCTAAAGGGTTGGATGTATCGTAAACGAAAACCTGTTCACAGAGGAGTGTGTTCATGAGGAGCTAGCTAAACTAAAAGTAGTCAAAGTGATGGGGTCTGATGGGATACATCTGAGGGTGCTCAAGGAACTCAGAGAAGTTCTGGCGGCTCCACTGACTGACCTCTTCAATGCTTCATTAGAGACTGGAGTGGTCCCGGAGGACTGGAGAAGAGCGAATGTGGTTTCTTTGCACAAGAGTGGAAGTAAGGAGGAGGTTGAAAATTACAGACCTGTCAGTCTGACCTTGGTGGTGAGTAAACTAATGGAAACGCTAATAAAGCGGAGGATAGTGATATTTCTCGAATTGAATGGTATGCAGGAACCAAGGCAGCCTGGCTTTACTAGTAGCAGGTCATGTCAGACGAATCTGACTGACTTCTTCGACTGGGTGACCAAACAGTTGGATGTGGGAGGGGCGTTAGTTGTGGTGTTCTTAGATTTCAGCAAAGCCTTTGCCACAGTTCTGCACAAGCGACTGATAAATTGAGTGCCCTCAGTATGGGACCTAGAGTAACTGATTGGGTTAAAAATTGGTTGAATGGAAGGAGACAGAGGGTGGTGGTAAATGGAGCTTGTTCTGAAGAAAGGGATGTCATCAGTGGACTACTGCAGGGATCAGTCCTTGGGCTTGCTCTTTTAACATCTTTGTCAGCGATATCGTGGAAGGGCTGCCTGGTAAGGTTTGTTTCTTTGAGGATGATACCAAACTCTGCAACAGGGTGAACTCCCTGGAGGGTGTGAATGACATGAGGAAGGACCTAGCAAAGCTGGAGGAATGGTCCGACATTTGGCAACTAAGATTTAATGTTAAAAAATGCAGGGTCATGCATTGGGACACAAGAATCCGAGGGAACGGTACAATATAGGGGGTGAAGTGCTTCTGTATGATTGTGGCTTTGACCATCACTTTTTCTACCTGTTTGGAAAAAAAAAAGTGATGGTCAAAGCCAGAAGGATGCTTGGGGTGCATAAAGAGAGGGATGACCAGCAGGAAAAAAGGAGGTGATTGTGCCTTTGTATAAGTCTCTGATGAGTCCACATTTAGAATACTGTGTGCAGTTCTGGAGACTGCACCTATGAAAAGATATAAACAGGATGCAGTCAGTCCAGAAGGTGGCTTCAAAATTATTAAGCGGTCTTGGACACAAAAAAATAGAGGGGCAAGCTTATGAACCTCAAAATGTATATACTGAAAGAGAGGAGATATGATAGAGACGTTTAAATATCTCAAGGGCATTAATTAACAGGAATTGAGCCTTTTCCAACTGAAGGAAAACTCTGGAACGAGGGGGCATACAATGAAGCCCGTTGCTTTCAGTTGCTGCGGCGTTTTCTGGATCTTCCTCCTACACTTATCTTAAATAAATTAAACGGGAGCAAAACCCTAACTCCTTATCTATGTCTCCGGACTCCTTTCCCCTGGATCTAAAAGGTTTTCTTTATTTAAAAAGACTGGGGCTCCTTCTAACTTCAAAAATAAAATAACTAAATTTCCCTACCTTTAATCTCCTAAACTATGTTCTTTGTGCCCTATTCTATGGAAGGAGAGCTATGGATTATTCAGGAACCCAATGTCTTCCCTCAATCACACGCTTATGCTAACTCCAGTTCAATCAAACACTATCCAATTAATTTATCACCACACAATTCAAATATTTATTTAGAACATTTAAAACATTCAACACACAAATTTCCCATTAAATCACCCACTCAAATAAATCTTAATAATCCTTACCTCAATAATTCTATTCCCAAATCCCCCCTCCTTTAACCCTGAATTTTCTAAAAACCTCTAAACCACAAAACAGTAACACAATCACCCCTTTCTCCTAAGTATCCTCTCATTGAACTCCCCTTTTTAATCAATCACCCCCTTCCCAATCCTATCTTAGCCTAACTATTCTTCTCTACCTCAATCAATATCCCCTCTCACAACACGCATCCGCTCTCTCCGCTGTCCTAACTCCTTCTGCCAACTGCCAGAGACTCCGTCTCCTAGGATACGGAACCTCCGGCAGCATTCTGGCCACCCCTCAGCCAATCAGATACTTCCCTCAAAATTCTAAGCTTCACTGCTGACCAACGGAATGTTGGCCAGCAGTGCTAAATCTCCATTTTAATTAATGATTTTCCATAGGAAATAATAGGAAAATCATATAATTAAATAAAAACCCTACCAAACATTATCCAAACTACCCCAAAATTCCCATATACAATAAACCTTTTATCCCTACCTAGCTATATTTTTTAAATTTAAATTTAACCCTTTAAAATACATGCCCTAACATCTTCCCCCACAAACCCCTTTTAAAATTCCCCCAAAATTTCAAAACTCACCTCAAAAATTCAATCACGCCCCCCTCTACCTACCACGTCGAAATTAAAAATTTAAACTGCAATTAACCCCTTAAAACCAGCACCCCTCCAAAAGACCCCTTTTAAAAATTAAAAATCAAAAACTAATCTGACAGAAAAATCAAGACAAATATCCTGAACCCAAATATGCAAAAAAAAATTAAAATCTGATAAACCCCTGATTTTTAAAAAATAAAAACGTAATTTACACAATTTAAAAAATAATTAAATTAAAATTCTGGGTCAAAAAACCCCTTACCTGAATCCCGAATTTCTGCACACATGACGCCTGCCTTCCGTTCTGGTCTCGTTGGTCCTGGGCCGAAAACGGAGCAAAAATAAAAAAAACAGCCCCAAAAACCGCCATTTTGCTGGAACTCCAGTCAAAATCGAGGCCCAGGCTTCTAGGCCTCACCGGAGCTCCAGCAAAACGCGAGCAGGCATGCTTCCGATTAGTGCATGAGACTCGCCGCCTCATGCACACGCCTACTCTTCGCTGGCCATCTTCCCTCCATCTTCAGGCCCCGGAACGGCCCTCTTCCCGCTCTTCGGCGTCCCGCCACAACTCTGACCTCCTCCACCGCCACCCGACGCCCGCCACCAACAAGAACAGCCCCAACACTCCAAAAAATGTGGCGCTTTCTCCCCGGAAATGCGGAGCTGCCCCAATTTTTCCTGCCAGCCCTCTCTGGCCAGAACATCGGCGCTGCTCACCGCAGCACACCCTGGTTGTGCTGTTTTCTTTCCCCCCCCCCCCCCCCTTAGAGCTCATGCCGGGCACAAATGCCTCTTCACTCTCGGGAAGCCCTGGAATGATGGCGATGTAGCCCCAGATGCCCCAGCTACCCTGCACACAGAAAAAGGCCCCCCCAGAGCCACCAGAACGGGCCCTCCTCAGGTAAGAAAAACTGTTTAACCCCTAGGTTACATCAATATGAAGAAGGTTCAGTGATTTATTGCAGATAGTCCTGAACATTGAAAGACAAGTGCACGTTTGTTAAGCTTGTCAGCTATTTTTTGCACCACTGGACATTTGACCATGCACATTAGTATTATTAAATCACAGATATGGTTTAAGGGGAAGATTTTTTTATGCCTATGATTAAAATTTCCAGCTCTGAAGGTTTGTTTGACCTAGAACTCTTTGAGGCTTTTCCTTCCTTTATTTTTCCATCTCAGCATGGTGATATATAATAGCTTCTCACCATTGTTTTTTGAGGGAGGAATAGATTTTGTTTAGTTATTGATCAAAGTATATTTAGAGGGGCATCTTCTAAGTCCAACTTTAGACATTTTGCTAAAAACGTCCAAAATTCAAGTGGGGGGAGAGGAAATGACATCACCATCCATGATGGCTGCTTAAATGAGGAGCTCTTGTCCATCAGGTGAATATCAGTGTCCCTTGCAGCCATCCTGGGAATGAAGCACCAACATAGTGGGGGCTTACATTTGCAGGAGACCTCAGAGAGTGCTCGTGATGTCCACTCCATGTCCCTGGGCTGTGAATTTACAAGACCATGCTTATCAGCAATGTATGGTGGCCTTGGACGCAGACAGAAGCGCTATGAAGGAACCTTTGGCACCCATAGCAGATGCCTCATCCACTGTTCCTTTAATACCTCAGGTTTCTGCAGAGGAATCTTGGCAACAATGTGCACCTGACTTCGAGAAATAAAAATGAATCTTAAAGCTGTCTGTCATAGGGCGGTCAGTGGCCCAACTGTTTGGGGAAGCTAAAGGGGGCAGGGTTAGGGGTGGGGCCAGGGGTGGAGCTTAAATCCATAATTGTCTGATAACACACAGAAAAAATAATAAATAAAAATAAAAGTCACAATACCGTTTATTAAATTTAGATATTAGATATGTATCATATGTCAAAGAATAAAGTGGTTGCTCAAAGCATATACTAACCACAATCTCTTACTGCAAAACACTATGCACAACTTTGTGCAAAAACACACTCAGAACCTTACTGTAACCATAATATTACACTGGCAGAACCTAATACACCAATATACCACCCATACGGAAATGCAGACCGTCAACAATATGAAATAAGGGATCATATCATCACAATTCTCATGTAGAGTCACAAACACCCTAATTCATGTTTAATCTGGGATAAAATGCCATAAATAAGTAAATAAATATAAACTTTTAATGTTGAGCACCTGATTCTCAAAAGTGGACATATTCCAAACACTATAATGAAAATAAAATGATCTTTTCTACCTTTGTTGTCTGTGACTTTGTTTTCTGATCATGTTGGCCCAGTATCCGATTCTGCTACTATCTGTCCTCTTAACTCCGTTTCCAGGGCTTCCTTTCCATTTATTTCTTTACTTTCCGCCTTTCTTCTTCATTTCTTGTCCTACATCCGTAAGTAAAAAGCTGGGTCCTCCGCAGACTTGACTGTCCAGTGGATCTAGCTTCTATTTTCTTCATCCATGTGCAGTTTTTCTCTCTTCCTTTCCCCTCATCTCATCTCCTTCCTCACTCTTCCCTCCCCGCCATCCATGTCCGCATTTCTTCTCTCTCCCTTCCCTCTCCTCCATCCATGTCCAGCAACTCTCCTCTCCCCTGCCCCCTCCAGCCATCCTACCCACCCAGCGATTCTCTCCTCTCCCCTGCCCTCCAGCCATCCACACCCACCCAGCTATTCTCTCCTCTGCCCTGCCCCCTCCAGCCATCCAAACCCACCCAACGATTTCTTCGCTCCCCTGCCCCCCTCCAGCCATCCACACCACCCTCACATTCTCACTCCCCTGCCTCCGTCGCAGACAGCGCTGCAGTGAAAGCACGTCTCTAGCCTTGTAAGCCTTCCCTTCATTTCCGTCAGTGTCCCGCCCTCGCGGAAAGAGGAAATGACAGAAGAAGGCAGGACACTGACGGGAACGAAGGGAAGGCTTACAAGTGAAATATTCAGATCCTTTTCTCAATAGAGAAACCTCAAACTTGTAAATTTCCACCAATCTCTTTTCACTCATATTTTCTCATTTACCACATAATCAGGCACTCTTTTATAATTTCAATTCTTTCTATCAATCCTTACACACGGAGCTCAAAGTTGCATGTCCTCTCATTCCAAATCTTTAGTTGCTCTCTTCTCTCTGTTCCCGGGCAGATTTCTAACAGGAGCTGCTCATCCAATCAGAGAGATCTGTTTGAATGCAGATTAACATACAGATACTCTAATGGGAATTTTTAGTCAAAAACACTAGATAAACCCTTCGGTTTTGGATCAAACTTCACATTTTTGATCAGAGCCATGCCCTAACATTAAGGCTGTAAACATTTCCAACAATTTTTACCCATAAATATGCAAATGAGAACCTCCCAAAAACGGACTAATTTGCATATGGCTTGAGCAAATTTGAGTACATAGCATACCAATCCCACTTCCTAGCACCTAAATTCTGCAATTAGATTTAATACAAATACTTTTAAAACTTATTGTTAGCATTTTTTAAATCTCAGGTGTCAGTGCAAGTCTCTTTGGTATGAACTGCTCATGCAGGAAGTCATCCTCATTAATATCTCCATGGCAACCCAGGACACCTCCAGCCAACCCCCTGCTCTCCCAGCAGTAAGGTAAACAAATTAAACCATAAACCAATTTCTACAACTGGTTACACAAGGCTAGAGACGGGCTTTCACTGCAGCTGCGAGGATGGAGGTAAATCAACAATTTACCCCCCCCCCCCCCCCCGGAGCAGCCGGACTCCCGGGAGAAACAGCTGATCCATCGTGCTACAGCAGGGGAGGCTTAGCCTCCCCAAACCTCTTATACCGGGCACCGCTGCTGTCTAGAGCTTGCGACCTTGGGCACAGACCTGCAGGGTGAGATTGCGGAGTTACGCAAATGTCCGTGGATACAGAGGCAGGCCTTGAGGAGCAAGTGGAGGCAATTTCAGCTTTGAAAATGAAATGACATTTGCTTATTTCCGATCTGAC